>NC_090654.1:44474753-44747253 GCF_040937935.1 Hyperolius riggenbachi
CTTTGCGGCGGAGTCTTCTAGCCTTCCTGTAGCTCCTAGCGGCTTTCTGGCATCCAAGTACGGCTCCCGGGGTGTCACTTGACCTGCGTCAGGTCACATGACTTGCTAGGAGCCGTGCACGGATTCCCAAAAGCCACTAGGAGCTACAGGAAGGCTAGAAGTCGCCCCCCCCCCACAGAGGCTCAGTAAGTATTTTATGCCCTGCAAAACCACTCCCCCTCCCCCCAAAAAACAAAACAAAACACTGTCTCAAGTTATCCCCTCAGGCATGTCGGTGGCCTGATTCCAGATAACGGGGACTTTGCTGTATCCATTTTTTGCATTTAATAGACTCGCAGGTATACTTTAACCTAAAACACTTACTTTGGTTTGATTCTATACTCATTATACTCAGTATTCTATACTCACTTATTTTTTATTAACCTCAAATACACAGGGCAACAAGCGCAGCCTGGGGTACATGTATAGCACACGGTGACCGCAGACTGTAGACAATATAGACTGGTAAATCGAGCATCCTTGAGTGTACGGTAACGGGAAGGATCTGTGCATGAGTGGGGCCAGCTGAGGCCGCACATCAGATGCCTTCCATGCTTTTCCTCTCCACAGTCTCTTGCTGTGCTTCCTCTGCCTGGTAATGTGAGGCTCTCATCTTGTGGCAGCAGCTGTTGCACTGATGATTACCTGACAGTGCGAATACTCCTGAGCAGAGGCTAATGACTTCGACCCTCCTATCTGAAGCTGTCTCCACGGCAACTCTCTCCAGCTTCCTTACATTGTCCTTTCCTTAATGGAAAACTAAGAGGTTTCGAGAACGATTGTGTGACCAATTTGAAAATGTTTTAAACGTAATTAAAGTGGATCCGAGATGAACTTTTAGGGCCCGTTTCCACTATCGCGAATCTGCATGCGTTTCCTGCATGCAGATTCGCACAGCCAATACAAGTGGATGGGCCTGTTTCCACTTGTCAGTTTTCCTGAGCGTTTTTCTGTGCAGGATTTTTCTGCACGGCAGAGCCCTCAGAATTCGCCTGCATGTGGAATGCATGCGAATCGCCCCTAATGTATTTAATAGGGAAATCGCCTGCGGCTTTGGTATGCGAATTTTCATGCGAATTCGCATGGAAATCAATGGAAATGCACGCCGGCAATGCCATGGTTAAATTCGCATACAGCATCATTCATGCGAATTTTCATGCGAATTTACACGAAAATTCGCATACACCCGCATGTGAAATTCGCATCCGCATGCGAATTTTTACCGCAGCGATTCGCACCGCACAAGTGGAAACGGGCCCTTACTCATTGCATAATTGTGTTCCTTTCCTATTGTTTATAGGGCATTCCTCAAGCCAACTACTTTTTTTGTTTTAATACTCTAATTCCCTATAAACTAAACAAGCCTCACCCACAGTTTTTCAGAGAGCCTTGGCAGTAGCAAGGGCTTATGGGAGCTCAGTCTGGGCAGGAGGAAGGGGAGGTATTACTAGCCAGAGATTTCAGAGGCAGTGGAGGGGGGATTAGGTTTTTTTTCACAGAAGATGCAGATAAGCTTGCCTGTTTGTAATGTTTACAAACAAAATGGCTGCTGTCATTGTATCACAGTAAGAAATAATCATATTCTATTGAAGCTGTTTCCAGCTACATTTGCTGTGTAAACTATCTAAACTTTAGATAAGATATATAGACAAGTTACTTGTTATAATTATTTTTTCATCTCGGATCCGCTTTAGTCTCAAAGGAAAACTGCGGACAAGTTGCAGTATTCAGCAAGAAATCCTGTACGCTCAGTGGCGTAACTAAGAAGCTTGGGGCCCCAGTGCAAGTTTCACATGGGGCCCCAAGCACTATTGATGTGGAGCACCAAAACCTGCCAAGGACAGCTGCATTGTCAGAGGGGGTATTTAGAGTCAGAAAACAGTTTCTTAAAGAGAACACTGAAAGAAAAAAAGAGCCCCTGTGGGGTACTTACCTCGGGAGGGGAAAGCCTCTGGATCCGAATGATGCTTCCCCCGTCCTCCTCTGTCCCGCGTTCCAACGCTGTCAGACACCAAATATTTTATTTTACATGCATTTTACAGAGAGAAGAAGAAAAAAATTGAAAACATTCATCTTTTCTCAGCTATCAGCCATTATAGCTTAAAGTGTAACTGTCAGGCATAAAATAAAAAATCAATTCTTTATTTTTATCTGGTAAACCAGTAATACGGATGCTAACCAGGCAATCCAAAAGTTAAAATCTCTATAACTTTTCTTGTTTATAAATGATCATTCCCCAGTTTACCGGACTCTTATGTGGTACGTTGCCGCACAAAGGAAGTTGCAGGGCATGCTGGGTTGTCCTTTTTTGCTTCTGTACATTTGTTAAGTCTGAGGGGAAATAAAGAAGCAAAAAAAGACAACCCAGCCAGCATGCCCTGCAACTTCCTATGTGTGGCAACGTACCAAATAAGAGGCAGGTTAACTGGGTAATGATCATTTATAAACAAGAAAAGTAATAGAGATTTTAACTTTTGGATTTCCTGGACTGGTTAGCATCCATATTACTTGTTTACCAGATAAAAATAAAGAATTGATTTTATGCTCGACAGTTACACTTTAACTACTTTAGCCTTTAGGATGCAGTTCCTAAATCTACCTATGTATCTTGGATGTAGGAGCTACGTCCATGAAAAAAATGCTGCCTGCACCCGATCGCACGCACTCCCGTGCTCATTCTCGCTGCTGCCCGTTAGCCCGGAGATCAATTAATCATTGATCTAAGGAGGAGCGCTGAAAAGATGCATAAGGTGAAAAAACACTGAAGACTGAAGTGATTAAAAATAAATTGTACTATTGTAGGCAAAACCCACACATTTTATTTGCCCATTTGTTTCAGCTATTACAACGTTTAAATTGTGTCCCTAGTACAATGTATGGCCATATTATTTTATTTGGAACTAAATGTGTATTTTTTTTCCATTTAGTGTTTTTTATACTATAACAATAATTACAAGCCTTTATTATAAAAAATAACAGTAATATACCCTTGTGACATACATATTAAAAAAGTCCCTAGGGTAACTTTTATGTATTTTTTTTAAAAATAAAATGGATTTGTCTCTCGGTCGAATCTGCCCATACATCGCTAGATGTATGGCTTGCTAAAGAGTAAATTAGCTTTCATCTCTCAGCTCTTCTCAGCACCCCTGCTGACAAAAAGCATTTGTCAACTTTTTGAAAGAATGCATTCGTCAACTTTGACATATCCTCATAAAGTACACTGTTACCAGCCCAATAGTCTCCAAATCACACACCTCTGCATTTTTGGCCAGAAGCTTCAAATAGATCCTTATCCATGTTCCTCACACAGCTGTTCTGCTGGCATGCCAGGCAAACCCAGTGAAACCTAAAATTCATATTTCTTTATAACTTTTTCATGGTGTTGTGGCCACCTGGAATATGCTAGCTGGCCATCTTTACAGAAATTATTAAGGTCAAATTCAGAGAAATTTTCGCGCAAATCATATTTACAGCTGCTGATCAACACAGGTTCTGAGTTGTACGTTACAGTAAAATACTCAAGTTTCATATATGTGAATTTGTAACGCCATACTGAATGCAATTCATTTATTGACTTATGTGCACGGAGAAATCAGCCTAGCAGATATTCTGCCAGGTTTCTTCCTCTCTTAAAGTGAATGTTTACCGTTTCAAAAAAGAAAAAGTCAGATACTCACCTAAGGAGAGGGAAGGCTCGGTCCTAATGAGCCTTCCCTCTCCTCTCCCGGTGCCCGGTCCCGCGCAGGATCCCCCGTGGCAGTATTCGACCAGTTCGGTCAAATACTGCCACTTCCGCATGCCGAAGGGAGCTTTCGGAAGCCTTCGGGAGCACTTGGGCTCCCGAGGACGCGGCCGCTCCATACTACGCATGCGCGAGCACCCTCTATGACGCGCTCGCGCGTACGTAGTATGGAGCGGCCCGTCTTCGGAAGCCCGAGTGCTCCCGAAGACCTCCGAAGTCCCTGCGGCGGCGGACGCGAACGGGGGAGCCAGCGCAGCACCGAGGGCACCGGGAGAGGAGAGAAAAGGCTCATTAGGACCGAGCCTTCCCTCTCCTTAGGTGAGTATCTGACTTTTTTTTTATTAGCGGTACCCATTGGCTTTAAGCTAACCACACGAGCTACATTCGTCGCCAACTCCCTCTGCATCTACACGGCAGCAGAGTGATTAGCGATGCGGTGGAAGCTTTCGCAGAGGTTCCTCCCCCCCGCCGGAAGCTCTGTGTGCTGTGTGTGGGTTGCTGTCGCTAGCCTGCATACACATGCGGGACTAGCGACAGTTCCGGCGAAGTTGCGGCGACAGCTGTAGCCGGCGATTGAACATGTCAATCGCCTGGCGACAGCTCCGACAGGCGACGGTTTGGGGCGCGCGCGTTATACACACGGGCAACCTGTCGCCGCAACACGCGCGTGCCACGTGGTTGCGGCGACGGCCGTACCCCGTGTGTATGGGCCTTTAAAGGGGGCTGGAGTTTCCCTTCTTGCTGGGAGGGCATCAGCTCCCATATCAGCTCCTTCCATCATGATGACCCCTTAAAAGAAATCTGATACCACAGATCTTGGCGTCTTTTGTTCATTATTTGTCGAATTCTATCTATCAACAGGCCAGCTGGACTCTGGCCAAAACGCAGTCCTTTGGATTACTCAACACAAAGTCTTTACCGCTTATTGGACACACCCAAACACGGAATTTTGAACTTTGCAGACATTCTTTTCTGTATTTCTCTCCAATCTGTTCACCTGACAGATATATTTGTTTGGCAGTTTTAATGTATATGTTTTGTGTACAGTTTATATAATAAAACTAATGATTTCCAATAATCATTCCAGTTTTTGCCCTTGTTACCTGATTATTCTGATCCATGCTAGAACTCCCTTTCTTCAGAATAGACACACTAACGCAATGTCTTATCTTTATAAATTGCTCAATTTGGCAGTTAGGTTGCAAATAGCTAGTCCGAGGCCTCTCCACCTCGTTTCAATCTGATGAGTGGTGGCGGCAAATTACCAGATTTCCAGCACAGAATCAATAACGTTTTTGTACCGATTGTACATACAATCAAGATTGTATTGTGTATGGGTGCATCATCCAATCTTAAATCTTATTTACTTTGCTTACAGTGTATTTGCCTTGAGAAGCCTCTAGTGGATGAGACCTGAATGGCAACTGTGGCATAGTCAGACAAAACTGGCGGTTGTTTGTCACAGGAGGGTCACAGAAAGGTCAAAGCCCTTAATCTGCATGCTTCATATGCACCAGTGTGCAGGGCCGGATTTGTACTTTCCAGTGCCCTAGGCCTGCTTTCTCCAAGCGCTCCCCCCCCCCCCCCCCCCCAAAAAAAAAATATATATATTGTCCAACACTCTGACTAGCGATCATTGGTTTGAATGGGCTCATTTCAGTAGTGCTGCTCTGCCCCCCATTCAGAAAATAATTCCTGTAATTTGCGCTCCTGCCCGAATGTGCACAGCGACCGATAGTGTTCTGGGCATGCATACTTGAGAAATGATGCTGATGTATGACTGGTACTTGTCAAGAATGCATAACACTGTACCGGCCATGGGCAGGAGCGAGAAATTACAGGGAGCGCGAGTGGACAGAGCATACGCTGCTTCTTTATCCTCTGTGCGACTGGCTGCAGTCGGAGCCACAAACAGGTGGCAGGGCAGTGCAATGGAGAGAAGCCCATCCAAAACAGAGAGCAGGCAAGCAGCAAACATCCTGTCAGGACCCACTTTGGATGTTCTGTTGTAATTATAGTGGACCTGAACTCAGAACTTCCTCTCTGCTCTAAAAGATACGCAACAACATAACCTTTAATTAAAAACATTTCTTTGTTACAGCTGATACAAATCCTGCAATAAATCTGCAGTGTGTCTACTTCCTGCTTTTATGGAAGCAGACATATTTTAACATCCTGTGCTTTCAAATGAGCTTAGATGTTGTGGCAGTCAGGTGACACAGTGTAGAGATCAAATTACAACTTGTGACACAGAGGAGGGGGAATTAGACAGGCTCTCTAAATACATACATGGTACATTTTTCTGTTTTCCTTCTGTCCTGTGCAAGAGTTCAGCTCCACTTTAACCTGCTGAGCGGTCTGGACGAGCTCAGCTCGTCCAACACCGCCAGAGGCTGCCGCTCAGGCCCTGCTGGGCCGATTTGCACCAAATAAAAAGCAGCACACGCAGCCGGCACTTTGCCAGCCGCGTGTGCTGCCTGATCGCCGCTGCAGCGCGGCGATCCGCCGCGTGCAGCGGCGAAAGAGGGTCCCCCCAGCCGCCCGAGCCCAGCGTAGCCGGAACAAACAGTTCCGGCCAGCGCTAAGGGCTGGATCGGAGGCGGCTGACGTCAAGACGTCGGCTGACGTCCATGACGTCACTCCGCTCGTCGCCATGGCGACGAGGGAAGCGAAACACGGAGGGCCGCTCATTGCGGCCTTCCGTGTTATCTCTTGCCGCCGGAGGCGATCGGAAGATCGCCTCCAGAGCGCCCTCTAGTGGGCTTTCATGCAGCCAACTTTCAGTTGGCTGCATGAAATAGTTTTTTTTTTATTTAAAAAAAACCCTCCCGCAGCCACCCTGGCGATTTAATCAGAACGCCAGGGTGGTTAAAGCATCTGAATGACATTTATTTATATTTGCTGAAAAATCTATGCATCTCTTTTGAATGCTGAATGTACATATGGTGGTGTGCTCTAACATATTGACAGTATACGGGAACAAAGTCTGAAGAAGGCTTATTAGCAGAAAGCTTACTCTTTTTCTTTTAAGCCAATAAATGGTATCACCCTGATTCAAAACTCTCTGCTTTCGCTGATGGCTAAGATGGTACAATGCTGTACTGCTACAGGAAAGTAGAAGAATACCAAACCATACACACTAGCATAGAGGTAGTAACAGTTCAGGTGCAGTGCTGCTCGGATATCCCTTTTCAAAATCCGGATTGAATTCGGAACCGGATGCCTAGATATCCGATCCGAATCGGATATCCGAGTTTGAAATTTTGGAACCCGAATCGGATATCCGAACCCAGTATCCCAGATATCCGCCCAGATTCGGATATCCGGGTAGAAAACCGGAAGTGGGTTTTAAATTGCCTTTAAAACGTTTTTTAGGGTAAATGAGGCATGTACCATCATGTTTTTTTAATGATGTGGGGACTTAAAATCCCCCCTGAAAAAAAAAATTCTCTCTCTCTCAGATGGGAAATCCGAGTTTGCTCGGATTTTAAAAAATATCCGAATTGCTATTCAAAGTTCGGATAGTGGAAAAAGTTCGGATTATCTGGGTAGTTCGGATCCCCGAATATTGGATGAGCACCACTGCTCAGGTGTCCTTTAAAATGACAGTTTAGCAATGAAAGGGAAGAAAACAGCATTTTTATTCTTGCAGGTCTCATAGATGGAAGGAGCTGGAGGACAGAAAATGAGTCAGGAAAGAGTTAACTAAGGAAGAAGAGACCACTGCTAGCTAAGAAAAACAGTCATAAATCAGGATTAGATACATTAATTAACAACTGCTGGGGTCAATGTCAAAGCTGTAAAAGAAACTAGCAGAGCTCAGTGATGTTTGTGAATGCCTGCATTAAAACTCAGAAGAACTTAGTTCTATCTGCTTTGTAATATAAATCCCTTTTATTTCTCACATCCACTTGTATGTCCATCATACAGAAGAATGATTGTTATAACACATCAAGAAGTGAGAGAGAGAGAAGCAGGGTTTGGGGAACTCTGGAATTCAGCTATTATTGCAGAACAGGGCGCTGGCTGGCTGAGCCTGCGCTGTGGGACCAGAAGAGATGATTTACTTTGACATATGACCTCTTCTCTCTCCAAGTCATGCCACCCTTCTTATCTCATCTAATTTTATCGCCCTAGGCCGTGGCCTTTCTAGAAATCCGGGCCTGCCAGTGTGATCAGGTTATAGCTGTTTGTATAGAGAACAGAAAGTAATGGAACTTCTCCAGAAAGGGGAAAAATCTGTATAAAAACAGAAGTAGAAACCCTCCTCCACTAAATGGAAGATTTAGCCTCCACTAAATGGAAGATTTATCTAGAACTGGGGTTGCAAATTAGCTTTATTTACTATGTTCCCTTTCGTATCTCAACAGACACTGGTGAAAACTTGAGAAATTCAACAGAAGGTCTCCAAGATCAAGACAGAAGCTTGAGAGGCTTGAATGAAAGTGTGAAGGTGTTGGACAAGACCGAACATAAAACCCCACCAAAGATGAAGATCATGAAGTCTTATTCAGAAGACTGTCCAGGGCTCTCCATCACAGTTTCCCCGGAGACAGGGCAAAGGTCCACTAGCTCTCATCCAAGTCACCTTCGCAAGTTTGATACCATAATGAGGTCGGGCGTAAATGTTCAAGAGTTAAGAGCCCGCTTTATTCGCCAGCAAAGCAGCACATCTTTAGAAGACTCTTCCAAAGATTTATCTACACCTACGAAACATGTATCCCCAGTGCCTCGTAATCAGATGTCTCCTAGACAGGAGGCTCTACAGAAGCTGGGCTTACTAAAAAGAGACCAGAGCAGTTCTGATTCAGGTCCAAACTCTCCTGAACATGGTATGGACCAAAATTCACCAGGAAGGACCTTTGAGTTAAACCAAAACCAATCAGGAGCCAACTTTCCTCGCTCTGTGGAGAGAAAGCCTGGAAGTTTTGACAAAATTTGGCCACCTTAAAGTTACTATGAACTTATTTGTATTTCTGTTGAATATTCTCAATATCTGATTTGCCATGTACTGTACAGATGAACTTTTAACAGTGCAGCATTAAACAAGAAAGTTTTAGCACTAGTCCAAATCTAGGAATGTGGATAGTGTGGAAAGAGAGTTAAAAACATTTTTGGATCTTACTGGTGTGTGCCTATTTAGAAGGTTCTTCCACTCTCTGAGATGTCAATTTTTCTCCATAATTTTAACATGAACCTTGGTGGTCCTGAGGACAAAAGATGAAGAACACCAAAAAATACTAAACACGGTTTCTAACCCCACAGATGCAAAAAGAAGAATATATGTTGGTGTTCCAGGCCCTGCTTGAGAAATCTACCCACTTCCATCCGTGACAGGGAGCAAGTGAAGTTGTCTCAGGTGTGGGCTGTAGAGCAGTAAAGCCCTCAAAAAAGGTTCTAACCTCATTTCCATACTATCTAAACCTAAATGAAATATTTTCCATGAGCTAGACTTTACTTATTCTAGTTTCCATTGTTGTAATTTAAATCATTTTGTGTTCAAGATAATCATTTGACCAAAGGTGAACACAAACTCAAATGGACACTAGCTGAACACCATGTTTGTTTATCACTGGCATGGTTCAAAGCATCTCTTAATGGTCAAAGTCAAAAATTTAATGTTTTGGGTAAAGGGTGTGTCATTCTGCACAGTAGTAATAATAAATTACACTGGTTTGAAATGAAACAATATGTCAGAACTCAGAACATCCAGTTTGTTGGTGGTGGTTAGGTAAAATAAGTCAATAAAACCTGTTTCGGGTCATAGATCTAAAAACACCACCTAATTTAGTTATCAGAGTGCTGAGATGATTTTGTTTCTTTATGTGTAAATTAGTCTTCTGCAAGTTATCAAAGGACCAGAAGCAGCTGGGTAAAGGAGTTAGCATTGGGCTCTGTGGGTAGGGTTGTAGCTGCTTTGATTACATCATCCTGTTGTTTAAACTGTAAGAAGGCAGGCGCAGACTGAATCTTTCAGAGAAGATTGTATTCTTTAGTTAATGGTGCAGGAAGTGGCCAGCGTCTGAACTCCTGACCAGGAACTTAAAAAGGAACTCCAGTGAAAATAATGTAATGAAAAAAGTGCTTAATTTTTACAATAATTATTTATAAATAATTTAGTCAGTGATTTCCCGTTGTAAAAGCTTTCTTCTCCCTTATTTTAATTCTGAAATGTATCACATGGCGACATCTTTACTGCTGGCAGGTGATGTCTGTGGAAGGAGTTGCTGCTTTTTTGGCAGTTGGAAACAGCTGGTATTTCCCACAGTGCAACAAGGCTCCCACAGTGTGATGTCAGTACCTAGGTCCTGACATCACACTGAGGGATGGATTTCACCACAATATCTGCCATACAGACCCTCCTGATGTTCTATTTGAGAAAAGGTAAATATTTATCATGGGAAGAGGGGTATCAGCTACTTATTGGGATGAAGTTCAATCCTTGGTTACAGTTCCTCTTTCATAAGTAAATTGTTAGACATCAGGTAATCCTGGAGGTCCCACATAGGTAACAAAAAGACCTTTCTGCATGAGGATCTACACTATTGTAAAACATTTGTGGCCAGAGTGAAGCTTTAAGCATGGATATTGAGCATGATTTATAATAATTTTATTATCTTCAGAATTGCATACATTACTGATGGAAAACGGCTAAAAACAAAAAGTTCTACAGAAGATTCTTTTTTCTGGTCATTTGTTATTGGGTCCTTCTTCAATGAACACAAACAATTTTAGACTACCTAAAGTAAAAAAAAGAGCCTATCTCTGCTAGGGTCTATTATCTCTGCTAGACTCTGTCTTAATGTTACAGAACTGGGGTAGGGGGTGTTTCAGAGTTAAATACTTACATGATCAGCATTTATTCTTGTCAGGATCGCCAGCTGCTCCTCCTAGGAAAGAATCACTAACTCTGGTGCCCCACAAGTGTGTGTCCTGTCCCCTTACCTGTTCTCCCTGTACACGGATAGCTGCTTCTCAGCCGCCAAATCTGTTAAAGTCATCAAATTTGCGGATGACACCACCATCCTCTGCCTCATTGGCAGTGACGGCAAGCACGCATATTGCAGTGAGGTTAAACGTGTTTGCAATTGGTGCTCACAGAACAAAACTTGTACTTAATGCAGTGAAAACTGTGGAACTGGTCGTTGACTTCAGGAGGCGCCCTCCTACACCCATCCCTATCCTGATCAACGGCTTTGAGGTTCACAGAGTGTCAGTGTTCGGTTCTTGGACACCCCCACCATCACAAATGATTTGCGGTGGGGGGAGGACACTAGCATAAGCCAGAGGAAGGCTCATCAAAGACTGTTCTTATAGAGAATTTTACTTTAGTACAAATATACATCTTGTATGTATCAGTACAGATGTATTCAAAACGTTACAATATTTCGCAATACAAGTAGTTCCCGGTTAACAAATGAGATAGGGACTGTAGGTTCGTTCTTAACCTGAATCTTTTCTTAAGTCAGAACATTGTGTCATCTCTGTCCCCTGTACCTCCTCTGTGCCCACCTGTGCCTCCAGTGTCCCCCTCTGTGTCACCTCTGCCCTCTGTAACTGCTTATACAAGTTTAAAAGCCATTTTTTCTTTACATTTTTTTAAATTGATTTTCTCAAAAACTACAAGGCTAATCTGAAAAACATTTTTTGGGCTTGTTCCCCCGGAAACACAGAATCCAGGCCGTTCATATCAGCATGTCGTTCGTAAGTCGGGGACTACCTGCAGTAGACTTTTTAAATCTATTGAAATTATTGTGCAGTTTTTGCCTACTTTAGCATAAGAGCAAAGTCCCCAGACTTGGTCAATAATAACAGCTAGGCAGTATTGTTCTGCATGCAGAAATCTTACTATCATCTCTTTACTGCATTGCAGCAAAATGAGCCTGTTTTTGTAGGTTGCCATTCAACCCAGCAGGTGGAGCTCCAAACAAAGCACACATTTTCCTTTTGTGAGATGTACTACTTCCTGAATTAAAAAAAAATACATTGTGTGCTCACTCCAAACTGAATTATCCCAAATACCTTCTGTTTTAGACTAACCAGCAAGCTCATGGTGACCCAGAACTCATTGGAGTGTGTAAGGGACTACAATGGTCCTAAAAGCCCCCTTACTAAGATGTTAAGAAAAACAAAAGTTTGCTTTCTTAAAACAGAAAGAATTTGCGATAATTCAGGTTGGAGTGAGCTTGAGATGTCTCCCAGAGCACCACTGCTGAATATATGCAAATTAACCATTGTACCCTTAGAAGCTAAACACACCTCCAGAACCGCTGGAATGCAATGATGTGTCGGCTTGTTAATTTGTACAGAGTAATAATAATCCAACATGCATACAGACTGTTTCGGATTGTTTGATCCTCATCAGTGCATGGCATGGTTTTGTTTTTCAGGTTTTGTTTTTCTTAACATCTTAGTAAGGGGGCTTTTAGGACCATTGAGTCCCTTACACACTCCAATGAGTTCTGGGTCACCATGAGCTTGCTGGTTAGTCTGTACCTCTCGGTTTACAAGCCCTACATCATAGAGCCAAATTAATCCATGCCATGCACTGATGAGGATCAAACAATCTGAAACAGTCTGTATGCCTGTTAGATTATTATGGCTTTGTACAAATTAACAAGCTGACACATCATTGCATTCCAGCGGTTCTGGAAGTGTGTTTAGCTTCTAAGGGTACAATGGTTAATTTGCATATATTCAGCGGTGATGTACTGGGAGACATCTCAAGCTCACTCCAACCTGAATTATCACAAATTCTTTCTGTTTTAGGAAAGCAAACTTTTTGTTTTTCTTACCTTCTGTTTTAACAAGGGAAACTTTTGTTTTGCTTAAATAAATAAAAACACTATAGTAAACACTAAAATAAATAAACAAAACTAGATATATAACAATATATATTTCCTTTAAAGGACAGCCTAGGTGACATGTGACATGATGAGATATCAGTTTATTTTCACCTCGGATGTCCTTTAAGGTGAACCTGTGTTGTGCTCATGGAGTTAGACTTCCTTCACAGCAGTAGAGAATTAAAAAAAACAGACAAAGCTATCAGTCAATCCAGTAGGTGGAACTGCAAACAAATATGTTTTGATTTAAAATTTGTAGGGCTCGTTTCCACTAGTCACCGCGTGTCCTACGAGATGAGCGGCGGCACTTCCTGTTGTGCGAGTACGCAGCTGAATCCCAGAATCGCTGCCACTCGCGCCGAAAAATGCTGCAATGTCGTCCAAATCGCTATGGCTGCATTATCCCATATGGCAGAGTTTACCTGTGTAATTTGCCTGCAGGGAAACTGCAGATTCGACCCGATTTCCACAGTATTGGAAACGGGCCTTAAGGCCAGGGATGAGCAGAAACTACGCCAGTGCGAATTTACGCATCGTAGTTTGCATCTACGCATCGTAGTTCATAGGCGAATTTACGCGTAGTACCGCTACGCGTAGTACCGCTACGCGTAGCTTACGCCCACTATGCGTAGTTAACATGTGTATTGCGTAGTGAACTACGAATGCGTTACTCGCGTCTAATTTTCAGCATGCGATTGTATGCATACAAATTTACGCATTGGAAAGGGGAATGTACGCATAGAAGGGTTCCCAGTTTATGCATTTATAAAGAAATTAATGCGTACAATTTTCTGCATACGGGCATAAGTATCCGCATACACTACGCTTTGTACTACGCGTAATTGCGTATTTTAACGCGTATTCTACGAAATGCATACAAAGCGAATATTTGTATTCGAAGCCGTAGTTTGGCGAAGCGTAATTGCGTAAAACTACGCGTATTTCCAGCGCAGCGAAGTTGGCTGACTACGACCATCCCTGCTTAAGGCTGCTAAGGCCTAGTTATCAGCCCACATGTGTGAAAGCTCTAACAATTTCACATTTATATTTGTAAAAAAAAACTACATTAATAAAAACAGAAGAAAGCATTTTTTCCCCTGTGCTTAGAGTCCCACAATCACAGCTCTGCTCCTATCTGTGGTCTACCCTTTTCTGGTTTTGAGATATATCCCGCCTCGTCCTTTTGTCAAAAAAACACTGAGGGTCCTTCTCCATTATTGCAGTGCGAATGGCTGCGGTAAAAAGTCGCGTGCAGATGCGAATTTCGCATGCGGGTGTATGCGAATTTTCATGCGAATTCGCATGGATGATGATGTATGCGAATTTAACCATGGCAGTGCCTGTGTGCTTTTCTATTGATTCCATGCGAATTCGCATAGCGGTGTGCGGGATGCGAATTCTGACGGCTCTGCTGTGCAGATTTCTCCCGCACAGAAAAACGCTCAGGATTACTGACAAGTGGAAACAGGCCCATCCACCCGTGTTGGCTATGCGAATCTGCATGCAGGAAATGCATGCAGATTCCCGATAGTGGAAACGGGCCCTGACAGCATCATTATTTGTAATCACAATCTACTCACATTGCTTCTGCATAAAAACATGATACAGAGCAGAGCTCTGAGGGCCTGATCACATAGCTCAGTGCTACTGCTCAGAAAAGAATTAAGAAGTGGTGCCCTAGGTGTCACACGCCCCCTAGTGGCAATACTGCTCAATGCCTTCCACTCTGTTTCAACACACAGACCATCCAATCTAGTGGATGCAATCGATGTGCTGAAACTGCTGGAATTAGGCAAACAGACAGGCCAGGAGGAAACGTGCGAGCAACACAAACAATTTAATACACAATATTCAGGTACAAGGCTGAAAAGGGAAACCCGCTAGCTAGGCTGCGCAAAGAAGAAAAGGTTAACAATCTATTATCACTAAAACAACACAATACTTCAGGTAGCGAATCTTCAGGAAGGCTAGGATCCTTTCTACGGTACTCAAATGAGGTATGTAGCTGTAAAAATGATCTTAAAGAGGAATTCCAGCCTAAACAAACATACTGTCATTAAGTTAAATTAGTTATGTTAATTAAATTAGATATGTAATATAATCTCTTACCCACCCTGTTTTAAAAGAACAGGCAAATGTTTGTGATTTCATTGGGGTAGCCATCTTTTTGGTTGAAAGGAGGTGACAGGGAGCATGGGACACAGTTCCAACTGTCCTGTGTCCTGATCACCCTTCCCAGCTGCTAGGCAACAAGAACAACAACATCAGAAATCCCATCATGCTTTGCACAGCATCAGGGGAAAAATGCCCAGGCAGATTTCTTTGATGGGGCGGAGCATAGCTTCTGTGCAGCTAAAAATGAGGCTTGGGTGAGAAAAACAAAGTTCTGATGCTGTGAAACTGTTAAAGAAACACCAAGCCTTTTCAGTGCTGCTGAGTAGATTTTTAGTTTGGAGGTTCACTTTAAGTCATTTTAATTTAAATGCAATATAAATAATTAATATATACAGAAAATTATGAAAAGTAAAAATTATAGAGACAGTAACCACAGGGTAAAATAAAAGGGAGAACCCTAAGAAACAATAATTAAGATTTTGGAAGAAAGCTGTCCTTTATGTGGAAAACCAAGTAAAAAATGAAAAGTTCCATTCTTACAAAAGTCAGTCAAAATGGAGGCCAGCCTCATGGTCCTCTCGCTGGCTCCAGGCTTACGTGATGTTACAAAAAAGGACGACGCTGCTGAAATTACTGTGTTTCCTTTTATATAGATCTGCTCAGAGGGCTGAACTCAGGCTACAGCCCCTGCCCTTGAGATTAATCTTCCCCTTACATTTGGGGGAACTTAAATCCCAAATATATTACATTTCTATATATCAGACCATGTTCGTTGCACACACATAATAATAGCAAATTCACAATCCCCAAAGAATATGGATCAGATTAATATACCAGACATGAATAGTGTGTGACATTCCAATAATGAGAAGTGGAATAACAGGACTGGGGCTTATGTCAGTCCAATACAAGAGGGATGAAAATGGTCATCAGGTTACTAGCGATTAAACGATATACTGTTCATATAGATCATAAGTACGGTATCTCTTAAAACTGCAAAATAATAAAGTATAGTTATTAAATATAGCCAGGACTCTTGGCTCTGTTTAGTCTGTGCTCAGGCTTCCTCTGCCAACAACGGGACCAAATGGCTCTTTTCAGGCTGGTGTTCACACCTATGTGTGTGGTGCCTGATACAAGAATGCCCTTTTTCCTCCAGGTAATTAAAGAAAAACACACTTGTCATCTGAGAATAGAGCCTTCCTGAAGTAGCCCCAGGAGCTCAACCCTACACATACAATCCAAATTATAATCGTGACTCACAATCAGTGCAGAAAACCGATTGTGATTGCGTTTTTCATGGTTTGTTCATAACACCAGACAAGAAAGCAGTTTTTGCCCACCGCTATGGGCGGAAGTCGAATATCGGGACACCGTTAAGTATAATAAGCTTTAGTCACACAGGCAGTTTACTGTACATCGCTTCCAAACACAGAGAATCACAATCTCTCTAGTAACAAAGCACAAATTGCTTGCGTGATATCAAAGCGCAGCATCGATTCTTAGTGGGTCCGACTAGCGCTTATGCTGTTTTGTAAATCACCTATTTAGTCTTCTTGTGATCAGAAAAACGTGTGCGCTTGCAAAATGTGATCAAATTGGGCATAATGAGGACAAATCTTAAATGATCTGTGCATAGCTAGGCTAGTCATTGTCCTAGGGAGCCCAGATATGTACCGGCAGCCACAGCAAGTGAAAGAGTTAAACACAGAGGGCTTGATTCACAAAAGAGTGCTAACTGATAGCACGGCTGTCTTCGCGTGAATTTTTACGTTTCGCGCGATCGGGAATTTTCACACGAAACAATATCGGTTTTGCACGCAAGCGCAAATTTCCGCACGCAAACGATATTGTTTTGCCCGAAAATTCGTGATTGCGCAAAAAGCGACAATTCACGCGAACATGGCCAGTTAGCACTCTTTTGTGAATCAAGCCCAGAGCGAGCAATATACTGGCTCCCAGTCAAGCCTGCAATTTTCTCTTTACAAGCCCCTCAGCAGGTTATTGACCCTGGTCCTGTGCTTGACATCATAACTCTTGGCTGAAGGAACTGACTGCATCACGAGTTGAATAAGTTCTCTGAACTATGTTTCTCAGTAGCAGAAAAAATGGTCAGAATCAGAAATCAGAAATTAGTTTACTAGCCAAGCACAGCTGGATTATGCCTGGAATTGGGTTTGGCACAGGGAAACAGCTCAGATAGGAAGACAATGAACATTAAGACAATTGACGGATTTACCTCACAGGAGCCTATAGGCACAGATGTCCCGGCAGGCCCTCAGACTTCGCCCTCCATGAACCTATAAACGCTTGCCGAACCACACCCCAAGTGTGCTGGCTGTCCTCCCTTACTTCCCTTGCCTGTCATAGGTAGCTACAGGTGACCCTTAGTATCCAATTACCCTTAATATCAAGTAGCTGGAGGTGCCCCTAAAAGTGAAAGCAAACCGTACACACAACCATAGTTAGTATTTATCGTCAATACGAGAAAAAACGTTTTCAACAGAGTATGACACTGGGGGCTGGTGCACACATACAGCAGCTGATCCAGTCCACCATTCTGTCAGGAGCATTCACCCTGGCTACAGTTTGAGGGGGAAGGGGGGGGGGGGGCTACAGTATAGAGTTCAAGAGGTTGACAGCAGAGGAAGCGTTCCTGTGCCTAGCTGTCTTGGTGGAAATGGCCCAAAACCTCCTTCCAGATGGGAGCCTGTTAAAGAAGCAGTGGCCCGGATGT
The DNA here is from genome assembly GCF_040937935.1 of Hyperolius riggenbachi. Classification (NCBI taxonomy): domain Eukaryota; kingdom Metazoa; phylum Chordata; class Amphibia; order Anura; family Hyperoliidae; genus Hyperolius; species Hyperolius riggenbachi. The sequence goes on from NC_090654.1 coordinate 44,492,236, forward strand.
CACAGATGGTGATTAGTTTACTGTCTTGTAAAGGAAGCCTCTGGTGCTGAAAGAAAGTAAATGAGGTAACATTGGTCAGAGCTATATAAAGTAATGTTATTTATTTATTTGTTAATTATTATTTTCTCTTTTTTTTTTTTTTTTTTTGGCATATAAGCTAATGTTATTAAAACTAGTCAATACATTTCATCTTTCTGCCAACTAAGAATTCTAAAACCGACAGGAAGTTTGAATTCCCCTGGATCTTTTGCCATGGCGATATCTGTATCGGTAGCTGGCTTTGGGGCAGCAACTCCATGCACTGGCCATACACTGGTCAATGTGGGCAGCAGATTGACCCCTCTCAGATTATTATCTGATCTGCGGCCTCTTCTTCTAGTGGGCGGGGCTACAAATGGAAGCTGGACATTGGGTCACCCGGTGGGTACCGTATATTACATTTTAATTAACAACAAAACAATTGTCTCTCAAATCGTTGCAAATTCACTTTTGAAAAGCGATCCAAAAGTGATTTTGCATCTGAAAGATGAGCAACAGCATTAACACCTTAAAAGAAAAACATTTCTTTGTGACAGCTGATACAAATCCTGCAATAATTCTGCAGCGTGTCTACTTCCTACTTTCACGGAAGCAGACAAGGGCTTAACATCTTGTGTTTACATGCTAGCTGTGTCTGCCGAGGACTGCCGAATTTCTGTGCTTTCTCTGCTAACTAACTTGTGGTTACTTCACGCCCGCATTGGCCAAGTAAATAAAGCGTGTGCACCTGGCTTCAGACCTACTAAAAACAGAGAAGAAACAATAAGAGAGGAGTCCCGGGCGAGCCTCTCCGCCTCTGTCTGGTGTTACAGCAGCCGCTATATATTCTGTAGACCGGATGGACTGCGCATTAATTGTCATCTGCAATGCAGGGAAGGTGATAATTACTCCTGTGAAGCAATTGGGAAAAGAACAGCTTGGAGTGGCCCAAAGCCATTAAATTATATGGTAGACAGTGGCATTGTTGATGAGTTATTTCCTGTGCCAGCCCCGCTGGGAGGCGCGCATGATGATTAACCCGCTACTCCTCCATTACTCTCCAGCGCGCCGCCGCCCTCTCCTGCCCACTTACAGCCACTGCGCGGGAGGAAGCTGAGAATTATACCGCGCCTGTAACCCCTCAGCAGGCAGGCTTTGTCACAGGATCACCAGAGGACAGGCAAGCCTGATTAAACAGAATGAGCTATTTTCCTGACAGTCAAAGGCAGCAACACGCAGCTCAATAGATGGCAGTGTCACGTCTCCATAGCGATGAGAGTCCCGCTGCTGCTTTCTCCCAGGAACAAATCTAATTGATACGGGGCCGTTGTCTTCACGGTGTGAAAAGTAAAGATGTCACAGGACTGGCGTCAAACGTAATCTGGAGTCCTGAAGTCTCAATTCATACTCATTTTTTTTAATGCATTGAATAGTATATTAGCATAAATTAGTATTTAGTGAACCTTTGTACTTTTGCAATCAGTGCAGGGGAGTAACTACCATGTACGGGTCCCCTCTGCAAAAAAAGATTGCATGGGCCCACCCAAAGGGACCAGGCAGGCAGGCAGTAAACAAACATCCGCCCCCATGCAGAGTATCTCAGGCAGTGGTCATGTGATCGGGAGCTCGGAGAAGGGCAGCACAGAGTGCTGCTGCTGCCATGCATGGAGATTTCCAGTGGAAGCAGGTAAGTATAAGGGCTAGTTCACACTGGGCGATTTGTCAGCGCTTTGCTCATCGCCGGCGATCAGAAAAGCGCTGCTACTAATGTATCCCTATGGATACATTTGCACAGCAGCGTTTGTGATTTCGATCAAACACGTTGCATGCAGCGTTTCGGGGGTGATTGCGCTGTGATTCTCGTTTTATTGAATGGGAATCACAAGCGCAAATCGCGCTGAATCGCGAGAGAGATGACTGTGCTTAGGAGAACTCATGGAGAAGCATGTGAGCAGTCTGATCCGCTGTTTGATTTGTAAGGCTCTGATTTGCTGGTCATGATCATGTGCTAAACCAGGAAGTCATCACAGCAAATCAGAACCTTACAAATCTATCAGCTGATCAAAGTGATCACATGCTTCTCCATGAGTTCGCCTAAGCATTGTCATCCTTATACACCAAAATAAAGATTTCCTGGTCTTGTTCTTCTGGATTCTGGAGAGAATCCAGGATGTTGTATTTAGCAACTGGGTTGGGGTATAGTTACAGACATTTATCCTGGCCTCTCACATATAATTAAAAATGGCCCCTCCCTGTTTCATAAAATCCTCCCAGTTCCGCTTCCGAAGTATTGGGAGTGCAGGGATAAACGCCTGTTGATCTTGGACTTGGTAGACTAGTTATCTCAGTTCAGCGTGTTTCTGTATACCTGAGCAAATACATTAAAAAGAATGTTACTACTTAATAGCCCTGAGTCATCGGGGTGTGTAAACATTGACTCACAGAGATATGAATTTATTGGCAGCTTTACAGGATGGCAACACTTTCCCTTCTTAAAGAAAACTTTGTACAGCGCCATGGAATATGTTGGCGCTTTATAAACCAATAATAATAACTCTGTTAAAGCCACAGCTGTTCTGTAAAACCAGCAACTAAATGGACCTACAGGGACAGTAAAATGAAACTCTTCAGTTCAGCTCTATACATTTTGAGGATTATCAAGAAAATCACAGTCTAGTATAACACACACATTTACACCTGTTTGCCAACTCCTTATTAATTATATAGTTAGCATCCTTGCCTTTCACACAAAATAATGTCATCTTTGTAAAATTAGTTGCGTGTTGCCCGGTATTAAGGTGGCCACTAACGATCCAATTTGTAGCGAAAAATCATAAGAGAGATCAGATAATTCTGATCGGAAGTGAAATATCATAATAAGTCGTTCACTACACTATCAACGAACCAATCTTTGCTTCCTATCTATCACAACCGACAAGAAAATCCAAGTTTTCGTTCAACAAAAATCCAATTGAACAACTATTAATCGTTCGTAATCTCGATTGTGCCCATCAACGGATATTATTTACAACCAATCCAATCACATCTAATTAGAATTATCTGATTGCTCAAATGATTTTTTTTTGCAAGAAATTGGACTGTTAGTGGCCACCTTTAGTAATGGAGAGAATACAAAAACATAACAACAAAAGCTGTTTAACCACTTCCCCTCCCTGCAAAATACTATATCTCCTTGCAGGGATGTAGCTACTACACCCCTTCCTGCTTGCCCCCCCCCCCCCCCCCATGCGATCATTACCGCTGTCAATCATTAGCCAGGAGATCAATGAATGGGAACTCAGTTCCCATTCATTGATCTAAGTCCCCGTGTGAATGACCGCCGCCGCCTATTAGACGGTGCCGCCATTCACAAAAACCAATACTTACACATCCACGCATTACTTCCTGTTTGAGTAGTAATACTATGCATACGGAAGTTACGAGTGAGGACATCTTGTGGCCAAATAGTAAAATTACTTATACACACTTTTTTTTACATTAAAAGACATTTTTTAACATTTAAATTTAACCTCCCACACTCCCCAATAGTTACCCCAAAATTTTATTTTGTAAAAAATATATATACAATAAAAAAAATACATAAATAGTTACCTTAGGAACTGAACATTTTTAATATGTATGTCAAGAGGGTATATTACTGTTACTTTATAAATTATGGGCTTGTAATTAGGGATGGACGCAAAACTGAAAAAATGCACCTTTATTTCCAAATAAAATATTAGCGCCAAACATTGTTCTAGGGAAACATTTTAAACATTGCAATAACCGGGACAAATGGGTCAGTAAAATGTGTGGTTTTTAATTACGGTAGCATGTATTATTTTAAAACTATAAAGGCCGAAAACTGAGAATGAATGAATTTTTTCCATTTTTCCCCCTCCAAAAAAATAATAATTGGTGGCGAAAACACAAGATATAGATTGTTTCGTTGTGATAAGTAGTAATAAAGTTATAGCCAAATGAGCACTAACAGGTGAAAATTGCTCTGTTTTTTTAAGGGGAAAACCCCTTGGAGGTGAAGTAGTTAATAACTAACTGTACAAGATTTCTTTACAAGCTTTCAAAACTGCATGTTACACAACTGGTTCTGATCCAGTTCTGTAACATACCTGAAGAAGAAACTTAAAGAGAAACTCCGACCAAGAATTGAACTTTATCCCAATCAGTATCTGATATCCCCTTTTACTGAGAAATCTATTCCTTTTCACAAACAGACAATCAGGGGGCGCTGTATGACTGATATTGTGGTGAAACCCCTCCGACAAGAAACTCTGAGGGACCGTGGTACTCCTAGCAGTTTCCTGTCTGTGAACCTGGTTGCATTGTGGGAAATAGCTGTTTACAGCTGTTTCCAACCGCCAAAAAAGCAAGCAGCAGCTACATAATCTGCCAACAGTAAAAATGTCACCATGTAATAAATGTCATAATGTAAATCAGGGATTTAAAAGATTTTACAATGGGCAAACACTGACTAAATCATTTATACATAGTTATTGTAAAAATGAAGCACTTTTTCATTACATTATTTTAACTGGAGTTCCTCTTTAAGTTTCGAATGCTTGCTGAGAAATCTTGTACAGTTAGTCATTAACCCGTTAACAGTTTCAAACAAAATATTTCATTTGAAAATTCTATGCACTCAACCCTCTGCTGGCAAATCTTGTTTGGCTGCCTAGTGCAGCCAAATGAACAGGTGCAGGGAGCAGTTATCCGTTATACCACATGAATTCTTACAATAAGGAATCCATCTTTAAAAAAAGCATGAGGTGAAAACCTTTGTGAATTGACATAAAAAATGTGCTATTTTTGCTGTCTGTAAAAATTTCACCAGTGAGGAAATAATATCACAGCCTTAGTGAATTGAGTCTTGTGTGTGGAGCGTCATAACTGACACTAATGCACATCGTGTAGCAGCGCAGCTTAAGGACAACAGCGAGTGTTATAATCCCCTGGGCACACTATGCAGCCATAGTGTGTGCTGTGAAATTACACTCGTCTACGATAGTTTAACCACTTCAGGACCATAGGCTTACACCCCCCTAGTGACCAGGCTATTGTTTTATAATTCAGGCCACTGCAGCTTTAAAGTGAACCAGAGACGAAGCACCCTCATGTATTTTGCCATATATGTCAATGGGAATATTAGAGAAAGCGCCTACCCCATGTCACAGGAGCCCTCGTGGCTGACCGCACTTAGCCTTCTAAACGGTGCCAGCGCACAGATCGTGCGAACTCTGGTCGCAGTCAATGCGCAGGAACCGTTAAGAATTAGCCGCAGACAACTCAGAAGGGAGCCTGTGAGACACGGGTGATTACAACGTCACCCACTGGTTCAGAGTAAACTGCCACCACCGCGGTTACTATGGGACCGTGGGGCCCACTAACTGACTGACTAATCCTGCGAATAAAACGGTTAAACACACGATATCCTGTCTAGCCAACAACAAACAAACAGTAGCGTATCTTCAGAGACCCGGGATCATTTCTGTGTGTGCTGATAAGCAGAGTAGCGGAACAGTGAATGACTTAGGAAAGTCGTTTATTCACGCAATATAAATAATTAATATATACAGACAATTATGAAAATCAACAATTATGAAAACAGTAATAGCCAGTATGAAAAATAAAAGAAGGGAGAAAAATACTTAGTTGCTGGAAAGATGTCCTTATTGTGGGAAGAATCATAAAGTCCTTGGTTTCAAAGTCCAGAGTTCAGAGTTCAGACCAGGTGGATGCCAGCATATCCTCAAGCTGGCATCTGATGAGTGCAAGATGTTTCAGTGTGGAGGACACAGCCCGCCTGCTGGCTCTGTGCTTTTGATGAAGCTGGTTTGGGGGTGTGGCAATGCCAGCCCCCTCTGAGCTACCAGCAAATGACAGTTCATTCCCTCTGAGAGATTTTAGAGCTAAACTTATGAATTGCTGTAACTCCTGAACCATACACGTTACATTTAGGGGGGTAACAGCTTCATACTTGGAGGAAAATACAGATTAATATGATACCTGACATGGCTAGTGCATCAGATCAGGGTCCTGAGTAGATTCATACCTGGGTGGTAGGGGCCCCGGGCCCCTCTCGACTGGTATCAAGAGATCCAGCATGACCCTACGGATCCAATGATACCGCTCTCATAACCACCCTATTTATTGTATTCTGTAAATGGGCAAAAGATTATATTGTACATTCATTTCTTCCTGCTAAGGCCGGAGTCAGCCTGACTGGAGTCCAGCTGTGTCTGCTTCTTGGCTATGAAAGGCCCTGTTGGCTCCTTCAATTAACATCTGAATGTGAAATCTGCTTAGACAACTGAGTTTACACCTCTGGCTTGATCAGCAGTCACAGGGCCAGTCTTCCTGCCAGCTGCTTGTCACCTTATACCTGATGGATGGGCCATCAGCACAGCTTGAAGCCAGGGACTCTCTGGGCCCAGGCTCATTAGCATATCAAAAGGGCCAACCAGCATTTGGAATGGTGCTCTCTTTGCTAAGAAAAGGACTGCAGACCTCCTACACAATAAATCCAGATTGTACCGATTTGAAGCGCAATCGACGCAGGAATCGAGTGCGATCGTTCTTTTCTTCACGGGCGATTCCAGGACGCGCCTGCGTCCCCGCAATCGTCCGTGACAGCCCCCCCCCTTGTCCGTGGCTTAGCCACTCATCCGCAAGATGTGTGGCGGCGCCGCTAACCTGGCTGACGGGCCTCGAGTTGCCGGTACGGCGGGAAAACCTATTGGAGCCTGTGGCTCGGTTCCCCTGGACCGGTCGCGGTCTGCTACCCTCAGGGTTGACCCAACATGGACCGTTCTGGACAGGGCGTTTGCGCCACTGCAGTCGGACGTGGTGTCTGCCGGGACTGCGGACAACGGGCAGTGGGTTGGTTAGGTCAACAGCCAGCCCACGCAGGGTTCCCCTGCTGAGTGGCTGTGGACCTAAGGGAACCCCGCGGGAATCCCTGGACCTGCCCAGCTCCTGACAGACGGCACATGCCCTGCAGTAGTTTGCTACATCCCTGTTCATCCGGGGCCAATAAAACTGGTTCCGAATACCGGCGAGTGTCTTGCGGACCCCTGAGTGCCCTGTCAGAGGATTACCATGTGCGGATTTCAGCACATGTCCCCTGAACGCACTCGGGACCACAAGCCATTTGGTATTCGCGTGGGATCTACCTGTAGGGGGCTGTGCAGACTCACTGTACAGTCTCCCACCTTCCCAGTACACCTTGAAAGCGGCCCCGTCTGCGAGGGGCTCAGCGGCTTGCTGCATGAGCACCTCCAGGCTTGGGTCACTTTGTAGTGCGGCTGAGAATACGGCGCTGTCAGTTTCAGCCAACTGGCTCATGTCACACGAGGCCAGCGGCTGAAAGGTCTCATCCCTGCGGTCAGAGGAGGGGGAGGAGGCCGGAACCCCCTCCACCTGTTCTGAGCTCGGGTTCTGAGCAGTGCAGCTGCGCGGTATTGCTAGCACAGGTACACTGTCAGAATGGCACAGACGGACATTACTCGGATCATCATTGCATGCAGTAATGACATTGACAGGTATAGACATTTTTTCATTACAGACAGGTTGTACAGGAGACTCAGGTACAGTTACAGCATCATCACAACAGACAGTCTGTACCTCAAACTCAGGTGCCTTTGAAGCAGGCACTATTGAACCTGGTACCCTTGAACTGGGCACATTCAACCCACCTCCCCCTGGTGCTCCCCCAAGTGTATAAAGTACCTGGTGGTGGGTGGAGAGTCCGTCTCCTTCCGTGAGCGACAAGGCGGTCGTGGCAGGTTCATAGTAGGACACAAGCTTGCCCAAATCAGTCCCTAGCAACACAGGGACTGGGAGATCCTTCATAACCCCAACAACCCTTTCGTGGACCCCTCCCACTCCCCAATCCAGCTTCACTCTGGCGTGGGCTATGTGGAAAAGGGTGCCCTCTACTCCAGTAAGGGCAAGGGATCGGCTGGAGCTGATGCTCTCCTTTGGCACAAGATGTGAGTGAACTAACGTGATGTCTGCTCCGGTGTCTCGAAATCCGGTGACAACTTTGCCGTTCACTCTAACAAGTTGCTGCTGGTCGGTTCGGTCGCGGATTTCCTGTCCGCGTGCAAACAGGACAAAATCCGATGATCCAGGCTGTGGTTCGCTGGCGGGTTGCCTCTGCTGTGGGTGAGGTGCAGGTGATGCAGATGATCCAGGTGCTGGTGGTGTCTGTCTCCGCTCCGGACAGTCGAATTTCATGTGTCCGGGCTGGCGGCAGTAGTGACAGGTGACCTCTCCAGGCGCTGCGGGCCTGGGTGCAGCAGCTGCGCTGGGTGGCCTCTGTGGCGGACGGCTCACAGGGGCAGGAGGGTCTGCCGAGGTATTGGGCTGACCTCCTCTCCAGCTGGATGGGACAGTTCTGCGTGTATCAGCCACCCGGGTAGTTGCAAAAGTCTCAGCAAGGTCTGCAGCGACAGTTGCTGAAGTCGGCTTGCGTTCTAACACAAATTGTCGTACATCAGCAGGGCAAATGTTCAGAAATTGCTCGAGGACTATCAAGTCCTCCAGGACGCCATAAGACCCTTTGGTGAGGCCTAGTGTCCACTGGCGGAGTGTGGTGAGCAAGCTGCTGGCCACATCTCGGTACGAATCAGAAGACTTTTTCTGCCAGGCCCTGAACTTCTTCCGATAGGCTTCTGGCGTCAGCTGGTACTTAGTAATGATAGCGTCTTTTATAGCAGCATAATCATTATCCTTCTCCGCAGGCAATTCTGCGAAGGCATCAAGCGCTTTGTAGCGCAGCAAAGGTGTCAGATGTCTGGCCCACTGGTCTTGGGACAGACGATACTGACGGCATGCTTTTTCAAAAGACCGCAAAAACAAGTCAATGTCTGTGTCCTTTTCAATATTAGCAAATTTAAATTTTGCACTTACGGGTGCTGCAGCTCCTTCAGCAGGGAGGCTGGGCGGTGAACTCCGGCTGGCCTGTTGAACCTTTGCCATGTTGAGCTCATGCTGTCGTTGGCGCTCCCGCTCAGCGGCTGCAGCAGCAGCGGCTTGCCGCTCCCGTTCCTCCCGCATTTGGCGCTCCTCACGCATGTACTGCAGGTACTTGTCCAGGTCAGTGTCCATCAGCTTTTGTAATGCCTGCTGCATTAGCGGATCAGTACAAACGGACAGTCCAGTACTGGCCGGTTCCAGGCGAGTACTTTCAGAAACTCTGGGATTGGGGTCCACACTGACATTCTCCTGCGTAACTGTTGATGCAGGGCCCTCAGGATGCACAACCTCTGTACGGTCAGGAGTCTCAGTCTCTGGTTCCCCTTGCCTTGAGTCAGATGGGTCAGCGTCTACCTCAGCAGACACATCCAGCTCCTGCAGTTGCTGGGTATCCCATTGAAACAATTCCGTTACCAGGTCCCCTTGTTTCTTGCGGCCAACCTCAATGCCTCTCTCTTGGCAAAGATTTTGCAGGTCCGCCAGGCACATTTTCTTGTAGTTCCCGGACATTTCCACGCCAAATAAAATAAAACTTTTGGGGAGGGGTACTGGCTACACAGTCTCTCTGTATATATAAAAAATATATTGCCTTCCAGCTACACCAACGAATTAGTTCGTTTCTCGATAGCGCTAGCGCTATCGCAGATACTTTCAGCACAACACAGATCCAACCGCTGCCTAACACTGTCACAGGAGCCCTCGTGGCTGACCGCACTTAGCCTTCTAAACGGTGCCAGCGCACAGATCGTGCGAACTCTGGTCGCAGTCAATGCGCAGGAACCGTTAAGAATTAGCCGCAGACAACTCAGAAGGGAGCCTGTGAGACACGGGTGATTACAACGTCACCCACTGGTTCAGAGTAAACTGCCACCACCGCGGTTACTATGGGACCGTGGGGCCCACTAACTGACTGACTAATCCTGCGAATAAAACGGTTAAACACACGATATCCTGTCTAGCCAACAACAAACAAACAGTAGCGTATCTTCAGAGACCCGGGATCATTTCTGTGTGTGCTGATAAGCAGAGTAGCGGAACAGTGAATGACTTAGGAAAGTCGTTTATTCACGCAATATAAATAATTAATATATACAGACAATTATGAAAATCAACAATTATGAAAACAGTAATAGCCAGTATGAAAAATAAAAGAAGGGAGAAAAATACTTAGTTGCTGGAAAGATGTCCTTATTGTGGGAAGAATCATAAAGTCCTTGGTTTCAAAGTCCAGAGTTCAGAGTTCAGACCAGGTGGATGCCAGCATATCCTCAAGCTGGCATCTGATGAGTGCAAGATGTTTCAGTGTGGAGGACACAGCCCGCCTGCTGGCTCTGTGCTTTTGATGAAGCTGGTTTGGGGGTGTGGCAATGCCAGCCCCCTCTGAGCTACCAGCAAATGACAGTTCATTCCCTCTGAGAGATTTTAGAGCTAAACTTATGAATTGCTGTAACTCCTGAACCATACACGTTACATTTAGGGGGGTAACAGCTTCATACTTGGAGGAAAATACAGATTAATATGATACCTGACATGGCTAGTGCATCAGATCAGGGTCCTGAGTAGATTCATACCTGGGTGGTAGGGGCCCCGGGCCCCTCTCGACTGGTATCAAGAGATCCAGCATGACCCTACGGATCCAATGATACCGCTCTCATAACCACCCTATTTATTGTATTCTGTAAATGGGCAAAAGATTATATTGTACATTCATTTCTTCCTGCTAAGGCCGGAGTCAGCCTGACTGGAGTCCAGCTGTGTCTGCTTCTTGGCTATGAAAGGCCCTGTTGGCTCCTTCAATTAACATCTGAATGTGAAATCTGCTTAGACAACTGAGTTTACACCTCTGGCTTGATCAGCAGTCACAGGGCCAGTCTTCCTGCCAGCTGCTTGTCACCTTATACCTGATGGATGGGCCATCAGCACAGCTTGAAGCCAGGGACTCTCTGGGCCCAGGCTCATTAGCATATCAAAAGGGCCAACCAGCATTTGGAATGGTGCTCTCTTTGCTAAGAAAAGGACTGCAGACCTCCTACACAATAAATCCAGATTGTACCGATTTGAAGCGCAATCGACGCAGGAATCGAGTGCGATCGTTCTTTTCTTCACGGGCGATTCCAGGACGCGCCTGCGTCCCCGCAATCGTCCGTGACACCCCATATATGGTAAAATACATGAGGGTGCTTCGTCTCTGGTTCACTTTAAGGGCTCGCTGCAGGGCCGTGCAACTCAGCACACAAGTGATTCCCCCCTCCCCCCCCCCCTTTTCTGCCCACCAACAGAAATTTCTATTGGTGGGTTGTGATAGTTCCTGCGATTTTTTATTTATTTATTTTCTATTTTTTTATTTTTTTTAAAATATGCCTATTTATTTATTCCCCCCTCCCTTTCTTCCTTCCTCACACCCCCTGCCAGCCAATGACAGCAATCCGCTGTCACAGGCCTCAGCCTATGACAGCCGATCGCTCTTGTGCCTTCCTAGGGGACAGCCGAGTGACACGGCTGTCCCCAGTACAGCGCTGCAGTAGATTGCAGCGCTGTACAATGTAAATAGACCGCTAACCGTCTCCTAGTAGTGACTGCCGCTGAGAGACTGATGAGCGGAGCCCCGTCATTCAAGCGGAGATGCTCATGTATCGGCGCTCGCAATCTCCTGCAAAACCCGCCCCCAGAACTTCATGCCAATTGGTGTTAGGCGGTCCTGGGGAAGCTGCCACATTCATGCCAATTGCTGTGAGGCGGTCATCAGATAGTTTAAAGAGCGCTTTGTTATACTTAACCTGCCCGGAGCCCGGCGGGTTCAGTAGCTTCAAAGTACAATATTCCTGCACTTTGATTGGCCCAATAGCCTGACTATCAAGTGACAGGCAGCCTACAGGGCCAATCAAAGTGCAAGAATCTTGTACTTTGAAACTACTGGACCCTCCGGGCTCTGGGCGGGTTCAGTGGAGCGCTCGTTAAGTATAACAAAGCGCTCTTTAAACTATCTGAGCTGAGCGAAATTTCACAGCTATGCTATGGCTGCATAGCGTGCGCAGGGGATTATAATACTCCCTGCTGTCATTAAGCTGCACTGCTGTAGCAGCTCAGCTTAGTGAATCAACCTCATAGTGTGAATGAACCCTAAAGCACTTTTCTACCATAGGACCCAAGGCGCATAAGGTTGTCTCAGATCAGTACATAGTTGTGGTTTGTGATGTGTTAAATGGGAGAAGTTATGTGATCATCAAAAAAAACATACTAAATAGGAAGCATTTCAGTTTCAAACACCTTCAGGGTTGGCGCTTTCTTGATTGAGGGTGGCAGGATATTCCAAAGGGTAGGGGCAGCATGACAGAAGGCTCTAGCTCCAAAAGTTATGAGTTGGACTCTGGGAGTGGTCATCTACTGTACAATGTTTTTATAGGGCCAGTGGCGTAGCTAAGGAGCTGTGGGCCCTGATGCAAGTTTTACAATGGGGCCCCCCAAGCACTCTATACATAACAATTGATACAGAGAACCAAAATCTGCCAATGTCAACTACAGTGTCAGAGGTGCAAGAAGGGGATGAGGAACAGCTTGTTAATGATCAGTACTATTCAAAGTATCTATAGAAGTTATTATAATGAGCACAGGACCAATAGAGAGCGAATACTGTAGTTGAGGAAGGGCTCTTCAGGGCCCCTCTGGCCCAAGGGCCCCGATGCGGTCGCTACCTCTGCACCCCCTATTGCTACGCCCCTGTATAGGGCCCATTAGCCAAAGGCAGCCTTAGAGTATGCGGGGCCTGGAGCAAGTGTCATATGGAAGGCCTAGAGCCATAAGTGTAGAACATATACTGTACCACCACACTGCCTTTAAAGAGAGTCTGAAGCGAGAATAAATCTCGCTTCAGACCTCATAGATAGCAGGGGCATGTGTGCCCCTGCTAAAACGCCCCTATCCCGCGGCTTAACGGGGGTCCCTTCACCCCCAAATCCCCTCGGTGCAGTGGGGAGCGCTTCCTGGTTGGGGCAGGGCTAACCGCCGCAGCCCTGCCCCACGCACCTCTGTCAGCGCGTATCTCCGCCTCTCCCCCACCCCTCTCAGTCTTCCTTCACTGAGAGGGGCGGGGGAGAGGCGGCGATGCGCCGCTGATAGACGCGACTAGAGACAGGGCTGCCGCCGTTAGCCCTGCCTCCAGTTAGAGTAAATATACGACCAATTTTACGACCAACGATTGCGAGGGTGGGTTTGGGGGTGAAGGGACCCCCGTTTAGCGGCGCGATAGCGGCGGTTTAGCAGGGGCACACGTGCCCCTGCTAACTATCAGCTCTAAAGCGAGATTTATTCTCGCTTCAGAGTCTCTTTAATGCACCTTATTATTGTTTAAAAACAATTAAGTTTTTTAGTGTAAGAGTAATGCAAATTTTATACCAATATACTGTTATCTCTGACCACAGGAGCAAGGAGTGTTTGCCCCCCCCCTCCCCCGTGCCACATCTTGTATCCCTCGTGCCAACCCTTGCCCCTCCTTGTGCCCCCTTTGTTACCCCTCATGTCACCTCTTGTCCCCCCTGCATGCTTTTTGTCTCCCTGTGTCCCCTCTGTTTCCTCTGTGCCACCTCTTCTCCCCCTTGTGTCATCTCATCCCCTATGTTCCCCCTGTGCCAGCGCTTGTTTTACCTCGGCCCCCTTCTGCCATAACTCACATGGCCCCAATCCACCGCCTATCCTTGCCGCTTTCCTGCTTGCCGCTAAGCTCCGGTAATTATGGTTACTTCCGCCGACGCCTGTGACATCATGACAGGCATCGGCTGGAAGTAACTATGGTGACGGGACACATTGCAGAGGACTGGCAGTGTATTGGAACTATCTAAGTTATGGCAGACGGGGCCACAGTGTGGCAGAGAGGGGGGCAAGATGCAGATGTCAGAGGCCGTGCAGCCCAAGGCAGCCCAACTTGGTGAGGCCTCCAAGGGGCGTGCCTTGCTTGTACACTGGCAGTGCCCCTGCTTGCGGTGCGGGGCCCCCTTCAGCGCAGGGCCTGGGGCAGTTACCCCACTCACCACTCCCCCCCCCCCCCAAGGCCGCCACTGAATTAGCAATGCACTGTGCAATCTGCCTGCCGAGCCACAGGATCGGCCAATACAATATAAGTTATGTCTGGAACAGAGCAATCTACTCATATCTACAAATACACGTATATATTATCGGTAAGAGTTACCATGCTTCTTTCTGCTGTATTTATGCCGTGGATTTTGCCTCCACCGTCAGTGCGCTGGTTTATGCTCCGTATTGCCTGGCATCTTATTAGTTGGCTGATTAACGTATCTCTCCATAACGAAGGCCGCGCTCTCCAGAGATCAGGATTTAATGCTTCGCACACTTCGCTTGCTGCCTCCTGCCTTCTGTCAGCCTGATTAAGACCTAACTGGATGACTGAAAACCGCCATTAAAAGCAGCTATCAAGTCACGCAAAATTATCGAGCGCTGAAGACGAGAGGCCAATTAAATGGCTACGTCTATAATGACTGCGCGGGATTTGTAGATGGGGCTTCTGGGATCAATTGTCTGAGAAAACAGGGAAGCCGTCTTTGCAATAGCCGGTAGCAGGTCCATAAGGCTTTTTATGATTGTGACTCTCCAGGGGCCGACTCCCTCTGGGCCTCATCTGTTGAAGCAAACCTGTCATATACCTGGGCATGTGATGAACAAAATAACAGATTACTGCATGTTCATTTACATAGCCCAGATTTTACAGGCACAGGTATCCCTTTGGCTTAAAGTAAACCTGAAACGGGGGGGATATAAAAAGTATACATACCTAATACTTTTGTAAATATCCCCCCAAGACTGGGAACTTACTCACACCTTGAATACCTCTCACTACTATACAATTATTAACTCCTGATTAATCGCTCTCCGGGTGGAAAGCGCGAGGCATCCTTTCCTTAAATGCCTTATACAGAGGTTTAGATATTAAAGAGGAACTCCAGTGAACATTTTACTGTTGGCAGGTGATGTAGCTGCTGCATGGTTTTTGGCAGTTGGAAACAGCTGTAAACAGCTATTTCCCACAAAAGTTCGAACTTTTCTTGTGGGAGGGGTTTCACCACAATATCAGTCATACAGCGCCCCCTGATGGTCTGTTTGTGAAAAGGAATAGATTTCTCATGTAAAAGGGGTATCAGCTACTGATTGGGATAAATGCCAATTTTTGGTCAGAGTTTCTCTTCAAGTCCTTCCAAGATCTCCAAACACAATTTGAGCTGCCAGACTGTTATTTTACATATTAGAGAATTTTTAATCTTCTAAGTTCAAAAAATATATGTATCCCAGATGTCAATGAACATATTCTCACGCTACTGAATTCTATCAGGCGGTACGGGTGTGTGGTATACATATCTTCTATCGCCCAATCAATCTCCATTGCAAAAATATCTACAGACTTGGTCATTATTATTATTATTATTTGTTTTTGTATTTATATAGCGCCAACATATTCCGCAGCGCTTTACAAAGCACAATAAGACGACAAGGGGAACATAGATATACTAACAAAATGTACGACAGAGTTCCAAGCAGCACAAATATTGTGACAAAAACAGTAAACATTAGGAGGATGACCCTGCCCTTGCAATGGGTAGTGGGGGACACACTAGGTAAGGGGGTGGAGGATGGATGAGGCAGTGACCCTTTGCCTCTGATTACAATGTGTTAGATAAGTAAATAAGGGCTATAGAATGTTATAAGCTTGTCTGAAAAGGTGTGTTTTAAGAGTGCGTTTGAAGATTTCCAGGTTTGGAGCATGACGTACAGGCTGTGGAAGAGAGTTCCAGATAAGGGATGATGAGCTTAGAGGCCAGGAGAATTTCTTGGGAGGAGCGGAGGTTGCGGGAGGGATAATATCTTGAGATTAGTGATGAGATGTATGGAGGGCACAACTCATGGAGGGCTGTGTATGTTAGAGTCAGGAGTTTGAACTGGATCCTCTGGGTAATAAGTAACCAGTGGAGAGAACGGCACAGTGGGGCAGCATCGGAAGAGCGTGTGGAGAGGTGAATGAGACGGGCTGCTGAATTTAGAAGGAATTGGTGCCAGCCTTTTTTATGGTAGACCACAGAGCAGGGTGTTGCAGTAGTCTAGGCGGGAGATGATTAAGGCATGTACAAGCATTTTGATGGCCTCTTGTGTGAGGAAGCGGGAGGGCATAAATGCAGAAACGGCACGTAGACAGTCGGGGACTCTAGATAGTAGTGATGACAGATCAGGAGCTGAGAGATAGATTTGGGTGTCATCCGCAGAGAGGTGATACTGGAAGCCAAAAGAGTTAATTAGTTGTCCCAGGCCACGAGTGTAGACTGGGAAAATAAGTGGCCCAAAAACAGAGCCTTGAGGAACACCAACAGACAGTGGGCGTGGGGAGGAATTGGTGTTAGAGAAGGACACAGTTTAAGAGCGTCCAGAGAGATAAGAGGAGATCCAGGAATGTGCTTGTCCTTTGATTCCTAAAGATGACAGTGTCTGCAGAAGCAGAGCATGATCAATCGTGTCAAAGGCAGAGGAAAGTTCAAGGAGTATTAGAAGGGAGAACTGGCCTTTGGATTTAGCTACTAGTAGGTCATTAGCAACTTTCGTGAGGACAGTCTCGGTGGAATGGTGTGTGCGGAATCCAGATTGAAAGGGGTCAAGTAAGGAGTTGGTAGAGAGAAAGGCAGACAATTCTGAATGGATGTGACGTTCTAGCAGTTTAGAAGCAAAGGGGAGGAGCGAGACAGGCCGGTAATTGGATAGAGAAGTTGGATCAAGAGAGGGTTTTTTGATAAGTGATGTGATGATAGCTTGTTTGAATAAGGAAGAAAAAGTGCCAGTGGAGATAGAAAGATTGAATAGAGTTGTTAGAGCGGGATTAAAGGAGGAGGAAAGCTGGGGGATTAGATGAGAGGGAATGGGATCCAGGGCACAGGTAGTGAGATGCGCTTTGGATTAGATTAGTGAGGAAAGACGCTGTTTAGTGAGTGTGGTGAAGGATGTTAGAGTGAGAGAGTGGTCTTGTGGATCGGGGGGAAGGCAGTTAGTAGTGGGCAAGGGTGCAGGCGGACAGAAGGAATCTACAGGTGATGGTTGAGCTGGTAAAAGTGGTTGCGTGTTGAAGCTATTACGTATTGCATCAATCTTGCTTGTAAAGTATGATGCAAAGTTGTCAGCTGACGTGTGGTAGGGGGAGGAGGTGGGGGACGAAGTAGGGAGTTAAAGGTGTTGAACAATTGTTTTGGGTTGTGGGACTGTGAGGAAATGAGCGAGGAGAAATAAGACTGCTTAGCAGAGGTGAGGGCATCCCTGAGCTCCTGCATAGTTTGTTTGTAGTGGTGGAAGTCCTCTATAGCAGTGCTCTTTCTCCAGCACCTTTCTGCCGGCCTGGAGCGCCTTTTCAGCTGTTTGATTTGTTCAGTGAGCCAGGGCTACCTGTTAGTTTGGCGGGGGCAGGTGGTGGTAAGTGGGGCAGCTGAATTCATGGCAGAGGAGACTATACTAAATAAGTAACTGGATGCTGCCTCCGGGTCAGTGTAGGATGACAGAGTACTTAGAGGATGCAAGGCCTCAGTCAGGGTATTCAGATCCAGGTTGCGGTAGTTCCTGCGCATGACCGTATGGTGTAGTGTTGGAGTTGACGGTAGAGAAGAATAGATTGAGAAGGTAAGAAGGTTGTGGTCTGAGAGGGGAAGTGTAACGATCGGTGTAACACAGAGAGGGTCTGATTACCGGTGAACTACAGTATCACCGAGAATACAGAATATACCCGATTATTGATGATCTGCAGTATCACCGATAATCAGATATATCTACTAACCTCTGGACACCTGAGATACCAAGTGAGTGTTAAAGTGCAACAGTAATATATAGAGTATAGCACAGTAGTGCTAGACTCTCACGGGGGAGGAGCTAGGCTGAGAGTAGGAAGGACAGAGTGTGAGTGACACCAGGAAGAAGGTGTCACTAACAGGTCTGGGAACTACCTCTAACAGTAAGGCCAGTTCTCGAGGTCGGGCAATCCAGGTCGTTAACACACAGACAGATACGGTACAGATTCAGGCGACAGATACGAAATTCAATAAACAGGCAGGGTTTGGCAACGGAGTATCAGAATAGCGGGGTACAGAATCAGGAGGCAAATACAGAGTCCAGGAACGAGCAGAGTTGGCAACAGGATATCAGAGATAGCTAGGTACAGAATCAGAGTACAGGAGAATAGTCAGGCAGGCAGAAGGTCATAACAAATAATACAGTTCAATATTCCTAACGCTAAGGTGTGAGGTCCGTGATCGTCAACACCTTTGGAAACTATGCTAGAACACAGATACAGACAAGGCCTGAGTGCTACCACGTAGTGATCGCAACGACAGACAACCAGAGAATGACCAGCACCCAGTATATATACACCAGTGCTCTCCAGCACCTCCCTTAAGTGCTGGACCAATGAAAGTTGCTGCAATTGTCAGCTGACCGGCCTGGTCAGCTGACCCTCCTCTGACTGCCATAAAGGCCCTGCCTCTCTGCGCGCGCACGCGTCCTCCTAAACCAGTGTGGACTATCAGTCCCAGCCACACCAGTCATGTGTTGTAATGTTGTTGCCGTATGGGATGCGGAATCTGCCGCCACGCTGCCCGAGCGTGCGGTGTTTTCTCCGCATCCCGCCCCACTGAGAGAAGCAGGCCTATGCGTACAAACCTCTCCGCATTCTACTATGCCAGCTGCGGAAACAGCCGCCTCATCCTGCGTCCATCCTGTTTCTTCACAGGAAGTGTAGTGTTATGGAAGCTTGAAATAGAACAGAGGCGGGTAAAGGAAAGGTCAAGAGTGTGGCCGTCTGAATATGTCCATTTCATTACAACAGATTCTCCGGGCAAATAGACTACTTTTGCAATATTTCAAATGCAATTCCCATTGGGAACAATTTCAAAAAATATTTTTTCGACGGTATATTACACCTAGGAAATTGGCTAAATTTTCCCCATCTGGGTCAGATATATGCTGGAAATGCAATACAGTGACAGGTAACCTGATTCACATGCTCTGGGAATGCCCATTAATATTCCAATTCTGGTCAGAGATTAAAACAATAATTTGAATGCATTATGACCCATCCTTTACGCTCACTCCACATCTAGTTATTTTATTGATTGACATTGAGAAGATTGGTGCAATTTGCCTTCTTAAAACAGAAGGAAATCTGCAGATTTCCTTCTGTTTTAAAAAGGGAAATTGCACCAAGCTTTGCTTTTTTTTTAGTAGGAAGGCTTTTTGGTCCCTTTTATCCCCCTATACATTCCTAGTAGTTTGGGTGACCCTGAGCTGTTTGGGTACTGTATTGTACTGGTCAAAGCCCTATCTCATACAGCCTTATCAATCCCTGCCATGTACTGATGAGGACCAAACAGACAATCCCTAAATAGACCCTATGCTATTCTACCAAACAGCTGGAAGACATTGTTCAGTAACGTGTAATATTTGATTTATACATGTTAAAGCCATTCATCGCCATTCAGATGTTAAGTCATTGGGGCTCAATTGGGCAAGTTTTACCCGACTGCTGCTTACATTGGTGTTTATGTTTCTTAGTAGTGACATTATATGAGATAGGTCGAAGGATACATAGGACTACTATGTTAGATGCAATAAGAAAGTGTACTTTAATCTTCTATATTCAGAAATAAGATATGGCCTTATCCACACCCCTGACATATCCACCACTACCATGGACAAGGTCTCCTCCTGCCTATCCCCCATCTCCTCCTGGATGTCTGCTAGGTTCCTGAAACTAAATCTAGACAAAACGGAATTTATGATCTTCCCACCCCGGCCATCCACGAACCTCCCAGATGTGCATGTCACTGTTAACCACACTACCATTCGCCCTACCTCTCAAGCCCGCTGTCTGGGTGTCACCCTGGACTCCACACTCTCCTTCACTTCCCACATCCAAAACCTCACAAAGTCCTGCAACTTCCACCTTCGTAACATCTGTAAGATTCGCCCTTTCCTGACCTCTGCCACCACCAAACTCCTCATCCATGCCCTCATAATTTCCCGCCTTGACTACTGCAATGCCCTGCTGTCTGGTCTCCCTATGACCCGAACAGCCCCACTGCAGTCCATCATGAATGCGGCAGCCAGAATTATCCACTGCTCCCATCGCTCCACCACGGCAGATCCCCTCCTAGAATCCCTCCACTGGCTTCCTATCCAGTCCAGAATCAGATTCAAGATACTGTGTCTGACCTACAAATCTGTCCACAAAACCTGTCCAACCTACATTTCTGATCTTACTCAGAGGTACACACCTAGCCGCTCACTCCGCTCTTCCAATGAACTTCGCCTAACCACCCCCCGCATCACCCAGTCCCATGCACGCCTCCAGGACTTCTCAAGAGCTGCTCCAACACTATGGAACTCCCTACCTCCACTCATTAGGGCAGCCCCCTCCTTCAACATCTTCAAGAAAGCCCTCAAAACTCACCTTTTCACTCTGGCCTACTACCCCTCACAAGTGCTCTAAACCTACAGCTGAACTCTGGTCCCCTACCATTCGTGTCCTTACCTCTCCCTCTAGATTGTAAGCCTTTGGGCAGGGTCCTCCTCCTTTTGTGTCCTACCTGATCTGGCACCTCCATTACTGTGAACCCATGCCATGCATTTGAGTGAACCTAACTTGCCTAATCTCCATGCTTCATCCAGTGACTAAGCATTACCTTGTACTAATACTGTGCTGTGTGATCTGGTTTTCTTGTATTCCTGTATTGTCATATTGCTGTATGTCACCCCTAAATATTGTCTGTAACCTAAATTAATGTTCAGCGCTGCGTAATATGTTGGCGCTTTATAAATACAATAAATAATAATAATAATAATAATATACTGGATGGTCATATGCATTCTACCATTATAGGTGTGCAGCTAGTCTAGCCGCAGAGGCCATGTTAAATGACGGCTAGGATACCGATATTCTCATTTCAATATTGTTGAAAATAATGTTTCTATGTTTGAACCTACCAACATTGAAACTGCTTCATGACACCAATGTTGTTATAGTACTTGTACTGTTGATTAAGATAAAACAATAAAAATCCTTTGTTGAAAAAAAAAAAAGTATACATACCTGGGGCTTCTTCCAGCCCCCCCCAGGCTAATCGCTCCCTCGCCGTCCTCCTCCTGCACTGCCTGCAGCCTCTGCAAATTGCCCCGGAAAGTCCTCCAATCCAGGCCATACTGTGCAGACGCAGTAGGGCTGTGCAAACTCCCCGTTGCGTTCTGCGCCTCTGCAGTAGTACTGTGCAGGTGCAGAACACTCCTGGAAAATAACAGGGGAGCGCGCACAGCCCGACTGCACCTGCGCTGACTGGCCCCTACTGGATGACTTATTGGGGCCAATTGCGAAAGCTGCAGGCAGCGGAGGATGGCGGCTAGGGAGCGATCAGGCCAGAGGGGGCTGGAGGAAGCCCCAGGCATGTATACATTTTTTATATCCCCCCATCTCAGGTACGCTTTAAACCTGAGTAAAATTTACTAAAGCATTTATACTTATCTGGGGCTTTCTTCAGCCCCTTTTAGGCCATTGGGTCCCTCGCTGTCCTCCAAGGCCACTCTGATCATCCACTGGCCAGCCAGTCTATTCCTCATGTTGCCGCCAGTCCCACAGTACTGCACACTCTTGTCGCCTGGCGTGTTCCCTCTTTGGGAACCCTGTCCCTCTGTCCCACTTTCTTTCTCATTGTCATTCTTTCAGGACTGATGTAGAGATCTGTGTAAATATATGTATTTATCTACTGAAAAAAATGTGTTTAATTGACACTAAACTTAATCCTATTGACTCTAAAGAACTTTGCAGAGTGCATTGTGATGTCACTAAAGGTGGCCACTAACTGTCCAATTTCTAGCAAGAAATCGTTCGAGAAATCAGAAATTCTGATCAGATTGGTTCTAAATAACCTCCGTTGATGGACACAATCGATTATAAACGAGTGAAAAAAATGTCATCCGAATGAATTTTCGTCGAACCAAAATTTGGATTTTCTTGCTGGTTCTGATAGATAGGAAGCAAAGATTGGTTCATTGATGGTGTAGTGAACGATGTATTACAATATTTCACTTCCGATCAGAATTTCTGATCGCTTGAACGATTTTTCGCTTGAAATTGGATCATTAGTGGCCACCTTAACAAATCCTGAAATGTAGAGACAATGACGGTTGAAAGGTTGTAATTTAAATTGCAAAAATGGATCTTTTGCTCATGAATGCTGGTCTGAGTGACTGGGGTGGGACCAGTGACGTGTCAGGGACATATCTTAAAGATGTCCCTCCTCCTTATCTCAAAAAGGGACTTAATCAGTTCAGTTTTTCTCTCAATTTTTCTCATAGGAGATAATTTTTCATTAACCTCCTGAGCGGTATGGACGAGCTCAGCTCGTCCATCACCGCCGGAGGCTGCCGCTCAGGCCCTGCGGGGCCGATTTTCTTCAAATAAAAAGCAGCACACGCAGCCGGCACTTTGCCAGCCGCGTGTGCTGCCTGATCGCCGCCGCTCTGCGGCGATCCGCCGCAAGCAGCGGCGATCCGCCGCAAGCAGCGGCGAAAGAGGGTCCCCCCAGCCGCCCGAGCCCTGTGCAGCCGGACCAATCAGTTCCGGCCAGCGCTAAGGGCTGGATCGGAGGCGGCTGACGTCAGGACGTCGGCTGACATCCATGACGTCACTCCGCTCGTCGCCATGGCGACGAGGAAAGCCAAACAAGGAAGGCCGCTCATTGCGGCCTACCTTGTTTATTCTGGGCGCCGGAGGCGATCGGAAGAACGCCTCCGGAGCGCCCTCTAGTGGGCTTTCATGCAGCCAACTTTCAGTTGGCTGCATGAAATAGTTTTTTTTTAATTAAAAAAAAACCCTCCCGCAGCCTCCCTGGCGATCTCAATAGAACGCCGGGGAGGTTAAAATAACTTTTTTGTACTCTGCAATTGAAAAGGTACCAAAAAGTAGGTAAAAGGGTACTGTTAAAATTATCTTGAGTATTTTCTTTCTGGCTGGTGGCTTAAAGGGCCTTTTATTGATGAGGTGTAAAAATATCACCAGGGAGAAAACTTAGGAGAATAAGTGAATTGAATTAGGACCAAAGTGAGGTAGCTTACACAAACACTAAAACTGTCAAAATATGATTAAAGGAAACACTATGAGATAAACTGTATCTATCCTCCTACTCCTAGATAATGACTTTTTTAAATATCCTACAGTTTTATTTTATATTTAAATCTACTTTTTAAGTATATACTGTTTCATTGTTTCTGCCCAATGACACGTTCTTTGAAGTGTGCCAGAGATAAAATCTATAAAGTATTCACTCTTTTTATCTCTTTCCTGTACTCAGAAGCCATTTTCTGCTTGAAAAATGTTTTTTGGTTATCATCATCCTTATCATTGAGGGTTATGCTATAGTCCAAACAGTTTCCGACCTGGTTCTGACCCAGACAGAAACTCTCACTTGCATACCTAATTTTTAACTCTTTCAGGCAGAGAAAGAAAAAAAAGGAACACAGCCTAGTTATTTGTGTGCTAGGCACTGTACATACACATGTCTATCTCATCATGTCACATGTCACCTGGCATATCCTTTCAATAAACTTTATTGAAAATAATGTCCTCTCTCTTAGTGCTGAGAAGCTATGTGTGAGAACAATAAGGCCTGAGCTGCTACCCAATAGTTGGGCTCTTCTGGGAGAGAGGGGGGGGGGGGGGGGGGGAGTTGAGCTGAATAAGGAGTAGGCGGGGTATTCCCATGGAAGGTTTCCTTCTAATTGGTCCTTGGGGAAATTCTCCAGTCCATTACACACATAGTATACTGACACCTACATGTGATCGTCTGGAGGAAAACAAGACAGCACTGCCTCAGGTAACACACACTTTACCTTTTATTATAACACTAAACTCTTCCTATTTTCAATGTTTAGTGGCTTTTTTTTATTTCTTTATTGCCATTATACCATATTACTATACAGAGAGACACAACAAAATACATTGGAACCTTGGTTTGCAAGCATAATTTGTTCCAGAAACATGCTTGTACTCCACAGCACTCTTATATCGAAGCACATTTCCCCATAAGAATTCATGGAAAATCAGATGATTTGTTCCACAATCCAAAAACATCACTCTAACTGACAGAATCCTTGCTATCTCTTGGCTCACACCAACCTTTTTCTTGTGTTATTTTAAAGGACCACTATCTCAAAAAATTGTAAAATTTAAAATACATGTAAACACATGCAAATAAGATGTATCCAGAGTAAAATGAGCCATACATTACTTTTCTCTTATGTTTCTGTCACTTACAGTAGGTAGTAAAAGTCTGACAGAACTGGCAGGTTTCGGTTGGACTAGTCCATCTCTTCATGGTGGATTCTCCGCATGGCCTTTATTCTTTATTAACCTTCCTGGCGGTAACCCCGAACGTAGTTTGGGGTAAGCCGCACAGGAGGTTTTCTCAGGCCCTGCTGGGCCGATTTACTTACTTTTTTTTTTTTTGCTGGACGCAGCTAGCACTTTGCTAGCTGCGCCAGCACACCGATCGCCGCCGCCCCGCGCTCGATCGCCGCTATCCGTCGCCGCGCACGGTCCCCCCCCCCCAGACCCCGTGCGCTGCCTGGCCAATCAGTGCTAGGCAGCGCCGAGGGGTGGATCGGGACTCCCAATGACGTCGATGAAGTCATCCCGCCCCGTCGCCATGGCGACGGGGGAAGCCCTCCAGGAAATCCCGTTCTTTGAATGGGATTTCCTGATCGGAGATCGCCGAAGGCGATCGAAGCGGGCGGGGGGATGCCGCTGGGCTCGCTACATGATTTAAAAAAAAAACAACTGCTGCGCTGCCTCCTGGCGGAATTTTTTATACCGCCACGGGGGTTAAGACACTTTCAGAAAAGGATTTATACAAAGATGCTGGCCAGCCTCCCTGCTCGCAGCACACTTCTTAGGCAGTTGTATGGTGCAACTGCCATTCACTAAGTGCTTGTAGTTTTGAAATTAAAGAAAACCCTGAGAATCCCCTATGAGGAGATGGGCTAGTCCAAAACCTGTCAGTTCTGTCAAATTTCTTCTATCTACTGTAAGTGGTAGCAACATAGGAAAACAGTAATTTATGGCTTATTTTACTCTGGGAGCAATGTGCTTTTCATGTATTTTAAATTTTACAATTTTTCGCAATAGTGGTCCTTTAACAACGAACTAATCCAATGGCAGTTACGTTTGCCTCCTTTTGAGGTTTTCATGGAAATGTGAAATTGCATAGTCCCTACACTATGTACAATTAAGCACAATCCCGCTATATCAAAGTGAGAAGAACCATTGACTCAGTTGTGATGACTTGACGCCCGTATATGCTTTTTGCTTGTATATCAAGTCAAAATTTCACAAAAATGTTTGCTTGTATTGCAAAGCACTCTTAAACCAAGTTACTCTCAATCCAAGGTTTTAGGGCCCGTTTCCACGACACGCGTGGCTATGCGGAAACCGCACCGCAACGCAAAGAAACTGCAACCAATTCACGTCAGTGGAGTTGTTTTCATTGACGCGTATTGACCTGTGCGATCTGGCACAATGCGACGCGGGGGAATTTATGGATAACATGCTGCAGTTTTCCACAGCACACATTCAATTTCCCATAGCCGCATGATGCCGCATCCGGTTGTACGGACGACAACCGGTAGTACCTCCGGGGGTATGCGAGGTGATGCGGTGTTTGCCTCGCATCCACAACGCAACTGAAGACGGGCCCTTACTGTACAATATTACTGCCTCAAGGAGAACACTTTTTTTTGGGCATGCACGGTGGCGTAGTGGTTAGCACTCTCACCCTGCCGCGCTTGTTCCCTGGTTTGAATCCCAGCCAGGGCACTATTTGCATGGGGGTAGTATGTTCTCCCAGTGTCTGTGTGGGTTTCCTCCGGGCACTCCGGTTTCCTTCCACATCCCAAAAATATACCAGTAAGTTAATTGGCTTCCCCCTAAATTGGCCCTAGACTACGATACATACACTATACCATAAATACATAGACATAAGACTATGGTAGGGACTAGATTGTGAGCCCCTCTGAGGGACAGCTAGTGACAAGATAATATACTCTGTACAGCGCAGTGGAAGATGTTGGCGCTATATAAATGCTAAATAATACTAACTGTGAGTTACCTAACAAACAATAAGGTCCCCTTTCCACTGAAAACCACACTGCGATGCAATCTTGATTTACACCACGTGATTTTCCGTAAGTTGGTTTTCGTGTTGCACTTGCATTTGCAGTTTCCAACGATTCCAAGGAAAAATATTTAAGTAGAAATAGTAAAAAAAAAAAAAAAATTGTAGAGCAGTGCATTTTCTATGCAATTTTCTTGTGCTCCCATTGATTTTGATGCAAATGCAGAAAAAATGCAGCATGCAGTGCATTTGGGGGGAAAAAATCTAATCGCGCCAGTGAAAAGTGGCACTGGGACTTACCTGATCATCACTATGCCCTTCCGATCAGTGATGTGTGTGCAATCCAGGGATGTGAAGTCGGAGTGGAGGAGTTGGAGTCACAGCAATTTTGGGTAGTCAGAGTTGGTGGTTTCAAAAATTGAGTCGGAGTTTGAGTTGGATGATTTTTCTACCCACTCCATAGCCCTGCATGGGCAGTAGAGTCGGAGTCAAGGAGTCAGAGTGGGAGCAATTTGGGGTACCTGGAGTCGGAATCAGTGGTTTCATATATTGAGGAGTCAGATGATTTTTCCACGGACACCACAGCCCTGGTGCAATCTGAAAATGATATAAAAACGCAGCCAGTGGGAAAGTGCCCTTAGGCCGGGTCCACACTTGCCAAATTTCATTCATTTTTCTGCAATGTTAGAATGCATTGGAACTAATAGCCCACGTAAATCAATGGGCTTGTTTACATATAATGACATTTTTTGCATGTGGAAAAAAAATGTACACGCTATTGCTTTTTTGCAGACACTTTGTGCGTATTCTTTGAAGGCGGTTACTTTTTTGTATTTTGAACTTTCATGGAGATCTTCCCCACCACCTACACCCCCAAAAAATGTGCGGAAACATGTGTGTGGCCTTTTTATAGCAGGATATTCCCATGCCATAGAGAGAAACGTTCTAGCATCTCTAACTAATGACTTCCCGTACGTTACGGGGACTGAACAATGACGTTTTCTCTTAACTTTAACTTTAATTTTATTTTGTTAATAGTTCATTAAAATAGACTCTTTATTTTAGGAGGTTAAGTGCTCCAAATAAATAATACATTTGTTCAAAGTGATTTTTAATCAGTTAAGAGATAAACAGCAAGGTCACGGTGAACCAAAACTCTTAGGAGTGTGTAAGGGGCTGAAAGGGGTCAAAAAGCCCTCTTACTAAAATGCTATGCAAAGCAGAAATTTTGTCTTCTTAAAACAAAAGGTATTTGTGATCATTAAGGTTGAAATGAACATATGGGGCTTGATTCACAAAGCGGTGCAAAGTGTTTGCACGCCTGTGAAAAGCCCTTTATCACGCCTAAACTCAGTTTAGGCGTGATAAGAAGAAACTTGCGCGATCTCCCGCGCGCAAAGTTTTGCGCACCGCGCTGCGCGCGCAGCGTCCATTGAGCCCTATGGGACTTTGCGCGCGCAGCGCGGTGCGCTACGCGCGCAAAACTTTGCGCGCGGGAGCTTCGCGCGAAGAGCAGCACAAATCGGTGATAACTCAGCTTTGCACGGCTTATCACGCCTAAAGTCTTTTAGGCGTGATAACTGAGTTATCACCGCTTTGTGAATCAGGGCCATGATGTCTCCCACAATGCATCACTGCTGAATATGCAAATCATCTCTTTGTTGTTCCTAATAGCTAAACACACCTCCAGAACCCCTGGAATGCAATGATGTGTCAGCTTGTTAATTGTACAGAGCCACAATAATCCAACATGCATACAGAGGGGTTGATTCACAAAGGTTACTTATTTTTCACCTTAATTGTAAGGAGTGCTAATGCATGAGATAAACAAATAAGGAGAGACAATGCATTATTATTGTTTTTATTATTATTATTTAGTATTTATATAGCGCCGACATATTACGCAGCGCTGTACAGTGTATATATATATTGTCTTGTCACTAACTGTCCCTCAAAGGAGCTCACAATCTAATCCCTACCATTGCCATATGTCTATATTATGTAGTGTAAGTACTGTAGTCTAGGGCCAATTTTTTAGGGGGAGCCAATTAACTTATCTGTATGTTTTTGGAATGCATGAGATAAATAGATAAGGAGAGCTAAACCATGAGTTATGTCAAATAAGGTGAGCTAAACCATGAGTTATGTCAAATAAGGTGAGCTAAACCATGAGTTATGTCAAATAAGGAGACATAAACCATGATTTAAGTTAGATAAGGAGAGCTAAACCATGATTTAAAGGATACCCGAAGTGATGTGTGACATGATGAGATAGACATGGGTATGTACAGTGCCAAGCAAACTAATAACTATGCTGTGTTCCTTTTTTTCTTTCTCTGCCTGAAAGAGTTAAATATCAGGTATGTAAGTGGCTGACTCAGTCCTTACTCTTTACACTCTTCCAGGAAAGAGATAAAAAGGGTCAATCGTTCATAGATTTTAGCTCTGGCATACGTCAATGAATGTGTCATTGAGCAAAATCAATAAAACAGTTACAACTTAAAAAGTAGATTTAAACATAAAATAAAACTGTGGAATATCTTAAGTCATTTTTAGGAGAAGGAAGATAGATACAATTGTCTGTTTCATTAGTTTATTTTCGCTTTGGGTGCCCTTTAAGTTAGATAAGGAGAGGTAAATCATGAGTTAAGTCATTTAAGGAGAGATAAATTGGGAATTAATAAATAAACTGAGATAATTTAACAGAAAAGCTTTGTGAATCAGGACCAGACTGTTTCGGATTGGTTGATCCTCATCAGTGCATGGCATTGATTAATGTGGCTCTGTGGGGTAGGACTTGAAACACCCAGAGTTACAGAATGCCCAGTCGAGCTCACAGTGAACCAAAACTCCTAGGAGTGTGTAAGGGGCTGAAAGGAATCAAAAAGCCTGCTTACAAAAACGTAAAGCTTTTTTTTTTTTGCTGGGGGTACACTTTAAACAAAATAAATACTGTAGATTCTGTTTTTATTACAGCTAAGTTGCTCTAACAGAGAGCTAATCACACAGGGAGCAATGGTGAATTGTACATGTTTCACTTTAAATCTCAGAACATCTAGAAGTTGAGATCATGTGATCCTTTCTAGCAGCAGTGATATTAGTCACTCAGTGATCTGTGGGCGGCACTGCTGGGAGGGACCTAGATGAATGTCTAGACTTGACCAGACACAGAGGAGAATCAGCAGAACACAAGTGGGAGGAGTGAGACTCTACTCTGCTGGCACTGGGGATCACTGGCAGGAAGAACAGGCCTATGCAGCTGGTTGAGGGGTAAGATATGACTGCCTTTCTTAACAGTGTCATACTGAACCAATGTGTTAAAGAAGTCATATTTTGACAGGATTGTTTTACAGTTAAATCTCTACTTTGAGAATTGTACCTGCTGGATCTGAATTTCACATTAGACATTTGCTTGATGTGTATTACTGATTAAAGGCGAACTCCCAGGGCCGGGTTTAGGCCAAGGCCGCCTAGGCCATGGCCTAGGGCCCCACAGGAGCAAGGGCACCAAAGCAGCAGGCTAAACTGGTGCAGCTTGCAAATGCTGCAACACAGGGAGATCAGGCGAGTGCCTGACCGCGCTACTCTTCTGCTGGCTGCCTGTGCAGCAGCCACCTTGCTCTCTGTGCATGTTTGCATTGTGGGCTAGCGGCTATGAACTTGGGCAAGACGGAAAGGAAGAGGAAGCTTCTGCACTGGAGATGAGCGGAGAAATGAGTGACACTGATGGCTGTCGCTGATGCAGTGTGATGGTGAGCTGGCTACCTATACTGAAGGGGGTGGGGGATTAAGGGAGTAATTTGGCTACCTATACTGGAGGGAAAGGGGGGAGGGGTCATCAGGCTACCTATACTGGAGGGAAGGGGGAGGGGTCATCTTGCAACCTATACTGAAAGGGGCGGCTGGTGACAGTGGCCTTGAGCGGTAAAGAGTACAAATCCGGCCCTGCGAACTCCACCCAAAGGTAATTTTTTTGTGTGTTCTTTTGTGGCGGTGGTTTGCAGGGGCTGGGAGAGTTCAGATAGACCACAGGAAGAAAATGTAAGAAGATCTGCCAAGTTTTAACAGCTGTCGGTGCTCCTTGTAGGATGAACTTTTCTCACTTCCTGTTACTGTCACAGGCGTTACAAAAGAACAGGAAGTGCGGTGTAATGTTCACAAGAGATACAGAGGTGGCTAGAAGGACCCTTTTTATTTATCTTGAATGGGGAAGAGTTAAAAGTGTACCCGAGGTGAACCTCGGGTAAGAAAGCGGAGGAGAAAGGTTAGTATTTTCTATCAGGAAAGGGTTAATACTGGGGGACAAGGTTAGGTTTAGGCATCAGGAAGGATTTAACATTGAGGGGAAAGTTAGGTTTAACCATCAGGAAGTGGCTAACATTTTGAGCCAGGTTAGGGTTAGGCACCAGGAAAGGGTTACCACTGGGGGAAGAGTTAGGGTTTAGCATCAGGAAGAGGATAACATTGAAGGGACATTTAGGTTTAGGCATCAGGAAAGGGTTAACACTTGGGGAAAGGTTAGGGTTAGGCATCAGGAAAGGGTTAACACTTGGGGAAAGGTTAGGGTTAGGCATCAGGAAAGGGTTAACACTTGGGGAAAGGTTAGGGTTAGGCATCAGGAAGAGATTAACTTTGAAGAGAAATTTAGGGTTAGGCATCAAGAAGGGATTAAAGGGGTTCTCTTGCATACAAACCCCCCCCAAAACTGACACTTACCTGGGGCTTCTATCGGGCCCCTGCATCTGTCATATCCTGCGCCGTCCTCCTATGATCTTCCGTTCCCCGCCCGCACCGATGTAATTATTAGTCTAACTAGACCATAGAACTGCATGTGCTCGCTCCCGTGTGTGTCATCGGGAGCTTTCTGCGCATGAAGTTTTAGTGTACTGCGCCTGCGCAGTAAGCTCCCGATGACATGTGGGAGCGAGCAGGCCCAAGGCCACGGCCACTCAGCCGTCGTTCTATTTGTCTAGACGAATAATTACACCAGTGCCGGTGGTGGGGAACGGAAGATCGTAAGAGGACAGCACAGGACATGACAGCTGCAAGGGGCCGATAGAAGCCCCAGGTAAGTATCAGTTCTTGGGGGGGGGGTTATTCAAGAGAACCCCTTTAACATGTGGAGGAAAGTAGGGTTTGCCATCAGGAAGGGGTTAATATTAAAGGAAAAGTTAGGGTTAACCATCAGGAAGTGGATAACATTTGGAGACAGGTTAGGGTTAAACATCAGGACATGGTTAACATTTGGAGACAGGTTAGGGTTTTGCATCAGGAAGGGGTTAACATTTGGAGACAGGTTAGGGTTTTGCATCAGGAAGGGGTTAATATTGAGGAGAACGTTACGTTTAACCATCAGGAAATGGCTAACATTTCGAGGGGGGTTAGGGTTAGGCATCAGGAAAGGGTTACCACTGGGGGATGAGTTAGGGTTAAGCATTAGTTTATGTGTTATGTGCAGAATCCCTTCAGGGGGTGTGGCTTCATGTGGAGATGACAGATGAGCGCACATCAGTACATTATCATGTTAGGTTCCAATTGTAGACACACATACGAGAATTTGCACATCTGGGCACCCTCAGCCTTGTTCTTTTAGGCCTCCTTCTGGAGACAGTCAGTGCTGCCAGCTCTGATCAGATCCAGAGCCCTTGCCTTGTGGCATTGCCATGGTTCTATCTCCTGATCTCCATTGTGACCCGACCTTTTTGACTATGCCTGATTCCTTTTCTGTTGACAATTTTGGCTGTGCCAATCACTGCCTCTCTGATCTGCTGCCTGGATATCGACTTTGTCTGATTGCGACCAGCCCTGATCTACTGGTTTGTTTAGCAGTTTATGTCAGTGTGCCGCTGCCCTGACTTTTGCCCTGTTTCCAACCTCGCTCTCAGGATGCCAAGCTCCCCTCCAGTACCATCTGCCCATTCCTCACTGCAGACTTCTCTGACCCCAGTGGGGCAAAACCAAAGGCTGCAACCTGGTAGTCACTAGCAGCAAAGTACTTCACTGATCACTAGGGGTAGTGGCCCATTGACCCTTGGGGACGCAGTGGTGAAAACCAGTGACTACATACAATCTGCACCCTGGGAAAGCCCATGTGAAACATCAGTGCCAGGGTCAACAGAGCCTCTGCCAGTTGTAAAATCCTCAATGTATACATTCTCTTCCAGTGGTGAATAACATTTTTGTTTACATTTTTTAATATTATTATTATTATTTATTGTATTTATAAAGCGCCAACATATTACGCAGCGCTGAACATTAATTTAGGTTACAGACAATATTTAGGGGTGACATTTACTGAGAACAACTCTGTTCTACTTTCCAAACTAATACACTCTGATGTTTTTAAAGTGCACCCAAACTAAAAATACAAGATTTCAGAAATAAAATCTATTTTCTAAATTATAATAATAAATAGCAGCCTTTTTTCAGATGCATGATGACAAATATAACATATTTTACATTTATTGGAGGAACCCCTCCCTTCCTTTCATATTGCAGGCAAAAAATCCGGCAAACTGGTGGAGTAGATGGTGTCCAGCAAAGGAGGAATTGCTAATGGCTGCCACCTGTATAACCCTAGTTATGGAAAGAGAAGGGTGAAAAGCATGCATTGAAATGCTCATAGGCTTGAAGGAGTGTCTATTTATCTTTGTATGTGTCAGAGTGCTGCAACTCAATATTTTGAATTAAAAAAATGTTTGGTTTTGGTCCGCTTTAATGACCCACAAATGCCTACCTCACTACCTCTTACTCACTACCCAGGTGCACATATGCCTACCTCACTACCTCTCCCCATGCACAACTCCCAAGACTTCTCTAGAGCTGCTGACATTTTCTTGAACTCCATCCCTCGTTCTGCTAAAGTTGCTTCTATTTTCCACATATTTTATTGATTCACTTATCTAGTTTCTCAAAAGTAGCCATACTCTATCAGATGTAGTTGAGGACCAATATCTATGTGAAATCAATGCAACTCTCTGCTTAGTGGCCTACCCGCTAACCATTTGCCCTTGCTAAAGTCCATCATGAACATTGCTGCACGACTCATCTTCCTCTCCTCCCGCTTCTCCAGACCTATCCCCCTCTTTCACTCCCTTCACTGGCTGCCAGTCACACCTCATCTACCTCTTCTCCAGTGCTTTTCCAATCTGTCAGTCCCTTCACTGCCAGCCAGTTACACCAAGGATACAAATCAAAATCCTGAGGCTCGCCAACAAAGCTCTTTACAACCTACTTCCTTCTTATCTAAATAACCTTGTTTCCAGATACCATCGTACACGCAATCTCCGCTCTACTAACGATATTCCCCTGTCTTCTTCTCTGGTCACCTCTTCTCACTCCCGCCTACAAGACTTCTCTTGATCATCTCCCCTCCTCTGGAATACCCTCCCTCAACATATCCGCCACTCACCCACACTTAACCTTTTTAGACGCAATCTGAAAACACACCTTCTCAATCATACTCTCTGTCTTAGGACACTTCGGCCACTGACCAGTTTTTTACCATCTCATACACTGTCATGGAAGAGCTGTGAGAAAACGCAATCGTTTTTTCTGCGCAGATTGTCATTGACAACCCAGATTGTATGTTTATGGATACCAGGCAATCAAGCCTGGGGGTATCTGTTTTCTTCATAGCTGTTAGCAGAGTTCTTTTCATGAGAGCCAAGTATGCTCTCTGATAAGACCTGTTGGTGTAATTAACTTGATCAAAAGAAGTTCCTTCATGGGCCAGTGACACCCAAGTGTGAACATGCCCTTTGAAAGGATACCATTTGGTGATTCTAGCAAAAGCGAGCTTTCCACACAGCAAGGCTCCAGTCACGGCGGAGCCTTCCCATCAGCATTAAACATAAATGTAATATAGGATTTTTGCGTGTCTAAGGAATACCATGCCCAGGACAGTTATGGGAGTTCTATCATCGGATTCATGGGGTGTTGATGGATATTTTGATACCAGTCTTGGGGGGCCAGGGATAAACCACGACAAAGTATTAAACTTCTCAGGAACTAAACATAATACGGTAATCAAGTTTGATATCATATGAACTATCATATTATGAGGAATATGAATCTGTGTCTGTTATGTGTGTGCGGGAAGTTGTGAGCTCAGATATGGAAAATGACATATTTGGTGGGCACAAGAAACCCACCCAGAAGTTTATCCGCACCCTGTCCAGCCCCTGGGCTCAACCTGAGACCCCACCCAAAAATGTGGGTCATTCAAAAGAACTTGACAGGGACTCCTCCCTTGAGCCCTCCAGGACTGGGCAGTGGCCATTTTTGTTTGAACTTTGCTCTGGAAACAAAAGAACTTCACGTGTTTTCCCAGAAAGGACATATTTTCACCTGAAACTAAGTATTTGTATTTTCTTCCCTTTTTATTTTTATACTGTGCTACTATTGTCTCCATAATTGTTGATTTTAATGATTTTCTGCATATATTAATTATTTATATTGCATTTATAATAAAAAAAACTTCTAAAAGTCATTTATTTTTCGACTACGCCTACTATTCAGCAACACAAAACGAATACTAGCCTTCCGATGAGTCGCTACTACTGTTGATAGGTAGATAAAATAGAGTGTGTCTTAACCGTTTTATTTGCATTATTAGAATCAGTGAGGTCTCCTGCCCTTCTGCAGGAGTGGTGGCAGTTCTAAACCCTGAAATGGTGTGTAATTTGTGTTACTGTAACTCACAAGCTCCCTTCTAGCCTGTCTGCTGCCAAAATTCCAGTGGTTTCTGTGCACCGATTGCAACCACAGTTTGCATCATCTGTGTGCTGGAACCGATTGGAAGACATGGTGCCGTCTGGCCACTAGGGGACGTTTCACTTACCTGGGGCTTCTGCCAGCCCCTTGCAGCCTTCCTGTCCTGTGCTGGTCCTCCACGATCCTCCGTTCTCCTGCCGCCAGTTACTTTCGCTTCTGTCGACTTGGCAACTGTGCCTGCGCGCCCCGGGCCACGCGTATGACCGCAATAGTGTCTTGCGCTATTAGCAAGATACGCGTGTCTTGCGCTATTAGCAAGATACGCATTCCTTGCCGTCGACTTACAAGTCGACGTTATGACAGTACCGAAACAAGCTGGTAGCAGGAGAACTGAGGATCGTGGAGGACCGGCGCGGGACAGGAAGTTTGCAGAAGCCCCAGGTAAGTCAAACACTTTGTTTTTTTTTTCTTTCAGTTCCACTTGAAACCTTTACACTGGGAAAACACAATGCAATTTCACGCCCGATCAAAGGGAAGCGGGTGATTATTTCTGACATGTTTGATCCGTTTCCGATTGAGAATGGGATTGATTTTGCAAAGTTATCATCGGAAAATCGATCCCTTTATTGATTGGGAGCCATTTGGACTTTCTGTCCGATCACCCGTTGTTCGGATGGGAAATTGCATTGTGTGTTCCCTGAATTAGACTGTAAGGGTCCATTCTGTGTTGTACCTTGACGAAGGGGACCCCTCGGGGGCCCCAAAATGACTCATTGGCTATGGAATGGGCAAGTGTCACGTTTATTGAATAAATAAGAAATTGGTTACATTGCAGTGTGCAGACCCTTTGGATTATTCTGGACTTTGCTATTGGTCCTGTACCCCACGAGTGGTGTGCGATTTCTCCTCTGTTTACTGCATTCACACTTAAAAGCGCAAAACGTTTTGCGCTGGTGATTTTTCCGCAATTTAAAATGGAAAAACCACTGGACAAATACACGTACTTGGTGCGATCATGATTAGTGCTTCTATTGCATGTTAATCGCAACCGCTCCTGAATAGCCCAAAAAAGCTGCAGGTAACGCGTTTGGTGATTGCTGCTAATCGTGAATTACCTGCGATCGGCGGCAATCACGGCAGTGAGATCACTGCCATATACTTACTATTCACCCGCTAATCGCATTAGTGTGGATGGGCCCTCAGGTCTTTTGTCTCACAATGCTGTATAATGAGCGTGAACAGGGGCATTCCAACCATTGGGCGCAGGGGGCGCACCGGGTGACTGACAGCCAGGGGGATGTCGCCACGACCTCCCATGGTGGCAGAGCAGAAGGGGAAGCAGCGCTATAAGTAGGGGCAGCAGGGATAGCGGCGGGGAGGGGGGACAGATACCCCTCCCTCACCACCGCTGTCCCCGCTGCCTCTCCATCTTGCGCTGCCCACTCCTCCTGGGGCAACTTTACTACCTACACTGGGGGCCACTATACTAGCTATACTGGGGGCCACTATACTACCTACACTGGGGGCCACTATACTAGCTATACTGGGGGCCACTATACTACCTATACTGGGGGCCACTATACTAGCTATACTGGGGGCCACTATACTACCTACACTGGGGGCAGCTATACTGGGGGCCACTTTTCCTAGCTATACTGGGGGCCACTATACTACCTACACTGGGGGCCACTATACTAGCTATACTGGGGGCCACTATACTACCTACATTGGGGGCCACTATACTACCTACACTGGGGGCAGCTATACTGGGGGCCACTATTCTAGCTATACTGGGGGCCACTATACTACCTATACTGGGGGCCACTATACTAGCTACACTGGGGCCAATATACTAGCTATACTGGGGGCCACTATACTAGCTACACTGGGGCAGCAGCTATACTACCTACACTGGGGGCAGCAGCTATACTACCTACACTGGGGGCAGCAGCTATACTACCTATAATGGGGCAATTATACTACCTACACTGGGGGCAACTATTCTGGGGGCAACTATACTAGCTATACTGGGGGCAGCTACACTGGGGCAACTATACTACCTACACTGGGGTTACTATACTAGCTAAACTGAGGGCAAGTATACTACCTTCACTGGGGGCAACTATACTACTTACACTGGGGGCAACTATGCTAGCTACCTATACTGGGGGCAACTTTATTACATATACTGGGGCAACTATATTACCTATACAGGGGGCACCTATACCTGGCATTACCCGTCGTGGTGCACTTAGTATGCCACACTCGCTCCTTTGCTTTTTTGGGGGGCGGGGGGTGTCTTATAATACCCAGCACCGGGTGTCAAATGCCCTAGGTACACCACTGAGCGTGAATATCTTCCACGCCTGTGTAGAAATCTGTAGTTGATTTGTTCATTGCATCAGCTGTAATCCACCATTGTCTTGGGTTGTTAACTGTTGTATTGTTTATTTTGTACTGTTATACCCTGTGTGCTGTTGTACAGCGCAGGGAAATTTGTTGATGCTGTATAAATCAATAATAATAATAATAATCAATCGCTTACCACCAGGGCCGAGGCAGAGGCGACAGAGGCTCCAGCCTCAGAGCGCAGTGTAGGAGGAG
Source organism: Hyperolius riggenbachi (assembly GCF_040937935.1). NCBI lineage: Eukaryota > Metazoa > Chordata > Amphibia > Anura > Hyperoliidae > Hyperolius > Hyperolius riggenbachi. The sequence continues at coordinate 44,529,756 of NC_090654.1, forward strand.
GCGCACAACTCACTCAGCTATCATTCTCCTATTGGGCAGCACGGTGGCGTAGTGGTTAGCTCTCTCGCCTTGCAGCGCTGGGTCCCTGGTTCGAATCCCAGCCAGGGCACTATCTGCAAAGAGTTTGTATGTTCTCTCCGTGTCTGCGTGGGTTTCCTCCGGGCACTCCGGTTTCCTCCCACATTCCAAAAACATACGGATAAGTTAATTGGCTCCCCCTAAAATTGGCCCTAGACTACAGTACTTACACTACATAATATAGACATATGGCAATGGTAGGGATTAGATTGTGAGCTCCTTTGAGGGACAGTTAGTGACAAGATATATATATATATATACACTGTACAGCGCTGCGTAATATGTCGGCGCTATTTAAATACTAAATAATAATAATAATAATATTGTGTTTGAAGCAGAGAGAATAAAAGAAAAGGGGATTCATGGCAGTGACTGCAAGCCAGATAACTAGAGATTAAGGTGTTGGGGGCCCTGGGGCACCTCTTAGTCTAATAGCAATCAGGATGTGATGACTGGGGTGGGAGGGATGGAGGGGCGCACTTTGGTGTCTCAGCCTTGGGTGCTGGAGGACCTTGTCCCAGCTCTGCTTCCCACCTCACCACATTACCAAAGATGATATTTGATCCGATCATATAAGAGATTTGATCTTACATCATGTATGTTCGATTTGAAGAAGTTGCATGGTGTGTCCTATGGAGAATATCAAGCTTGATCCTAACGGGCGAGGCGATACTTATAGAAGGTGTGTACACACTTTAAGGCGTTCAAGTCAAGTCAACATCTAGACATTCAAGTCATGTGATCAAGAGTCATGTTATTCATCTAGAGGTTCAGGTCATGTGATCATTAGTCATCCAGAAATTCAGGTCATGTGAGCGTTAGTCATCTTAGAGAGAAGTTTAGGTCATCAGTCACTCAGTGATCTGTGAGCTGCTCTGCTGGAGTAGATTTAAATGAATGTCCTAACTTGACCAAACCCGGAGGAGTATCAGCACACAAGTGGGAGGGGTGAGACTGCACTCTGCTGCCACAGGGGGCTCACTGACAGGAAACACAGGCCTATTTAGCTGTATATGGGGGTAAGACTTTTTCTTTTTAAATACCTTTTTTTCTACTATCACTATGAGATATACAAATGTAATCAACATGTTAAAGAAACAATAACTATTCAATGTTGTTTCAGAGCTGAAATGAAAATAAAAAGCATTTGCTTTATGTGTATTGCTAGTAAAATTCCACCCAAAGGCATGTGTGTGGGTGTGTGCTGAAGGGGATGGGAGAGTTAAGACAGAACAACTAGCTGTCATTGATCCCAGTACGAAGAATTACACTCACTTCTTATTGCTGGCGCAGGTGTTTAGCTATGTACACACTTGCAATTATTTTCACCCATAAGGGATGGGGAAATGTAACGATCGGTGGGCGCAGAGAGTATCTGATTACCGGTGATCTGCAGTATCACCGGAAATACAGATATATACCAGATTATAAGTGATCTGCAGTCTCACCGATAATCCGATATACAAACTAACCTCTGTTCGCCTGAGTAGAGTGTAGTGTTTTGGTGTAACAGTAACAATAGGAGGCCTAGGCCTCAGTGCAGCAAGGAGAACTGCACGGATTCCTTCCGCAGACCTGAGCTCTCCAAGACGGGAGGAGTCAGACTGACAGTAGGAAGGAAAGTCCGAGAGTGACACTCAGGAAGAAGTGTCACTAACAGGACTGGGAACCGCCTCCAATCGTGAGGTCGGTTCTCGAGGTCGGACAAGCCAGGTCGTACACACACGGACAGATAAAGTACAAATACAGTAGGCAAAGGCGGAGTCAAAGTACAGGCAGGGTTCGGCAACGGGGTATCAGATATATCGGGGTACAAAATCAGGAGGCAGAAACAGAGTCTAGGAACGAGCCGAGGTTCGGCAACAGAGTATCAGAAATATCGAGGTACAAGGTCAGAGTTCAGGAGGATAGTCGAGGCAGGCAAAAGTCATAACAGATAATCACAATCAAACTAGTACTTTAGCTATCAATAATCTAGCTAAGTGTAGGATTACAGCTCCAGCTGGTCCCGGCACACTTAAGGATCTGACTACGGATCTGGGTGCTCCCACATATGTGATCGCACGCCAGACAAAGAGCAAGTGAACAGCCAGCAGTATATATACTCTAGGACCTTTCCAGGACCTCCCTAATTGCTGGTCCAATGAGAGCAGTGGAATTTGTCAGCTGACCCAGCTGGTCAGCCGACACCCTTCTAACTGCTATTTAAACTCTGCCTCTCTGCTCGCGCGCGTGTAAGTCTGAATCTTGGTGGACTATCAGTCCCAGCCACACCAGTACTGTCATGCAATGTATCTAGTGCGGGGGCCGCCTCTGATGCGGATTCCGCCGTTCCCAATGCGGATTCCGCCGCACTGCCTATGCGGCATGCAGCGTTTTTTCCGCGTTGTGACGCCATGCTGGACGCGGAAACAGCCGCCTCACCTTGAGAGACGGTGGCATTTCCGCGTTTCCTTACAGTACCCCCCCCCCCCCGAGGAGTGGACTCCGGACAACTCCTACCAGGTTTCTCGGGATGTAAGGCATGAAACTCCCTCCTTAACTCGTCTGCATGCATGCGTGAACCCGGTACCCACTGTCTCTCCTCAATGCCGTACCCTTTCCAATGTACGAGGTACTGTACCGAATTCTGTACCATGCGTGAATCCAATATCTTTTCTACCTCGTACTCAGGTTGGTCGTCCACCACCACAGGAGGAGGAGGAGTGGGACCCACATGGACTGCTGGTTTAAGCAGGGATACGTGGAAGGACTTTACCCCACGCATGCTGGCGGGAAGATCAACGGAATACGTAACGTTGTTGATCTTCTTAGCCACTGAAAATGGACCCACAAACCTGGGGCCCAGTTTATCTGAGGGCTGTCTCAGGGTTAAGTGACGTGTGGACACCCAGACCAAGTCTCCTGGCTGGAACTTCCACTCCAATGAGCGTCTTTTGTCAGCCTGACCCTTTTGACTCTGGAATGCCCTTTCCAGATTACTCTTCACCTTCCCCCAGATGACTTTAAATGCCCTGTGCCAGGCTTCCAGGGTTGGAAACGGAGAGGAGGCAACTGGCAAGGGGGAAAACTTGGGCGATCTCCCCGTTACCACCTGAAAAGGCGAAAATCCGGAGGAGGAATTTCTCAAGTTATTTTGAGCAAATTCTGCGAAGGGCAAAAATCTGACCCAGTCGTCTTGTGCCTCCGCAACATAACATCTCAAAAATTGTTCTAGAGACTGATTTATCCTTTCAGTCTGGCCATTAGTCTGTGGGTGGTAGCCGGACGAGAAAGACAGCTTCATGCCCATTTGGTGGCAAAATGCCCTCCAGAATCTAGAAATGAATTGGACTCCCCTATCCGACACTATGTTTTCCGGAATGCCATGCAGCCGGAAAATGTGGATGATGAATAGGTCGGCCAATTCCTGAGCCGAGGGGAGTCCTTTCAAGGGCACGAAATGGGCCATCTTGCTGAAGCGGTCGACTACCACCCAAATGACCGACATGCCTTCAGACCTGGGGAGCTCACCCACGAAATCCATGGACAAGTGGGTCCATGGCTCACTCGGGGCGGGCAAAGGCTGTAAGGTACCGACAGGTGCCAGCCGGGAGGGTTTACTCTTAGCACATACTGCGCATTCCCTAACAAATTCCCTGCAATCAACAGACAGGGAAGGCCACCAGGCACACCTGGCTACAAGATCCTGTGTTCTGGCAACTCCAGGATGTCCAGCATTTTTATGTGCGTGGAACATTTCAAGGATCTGAAGACGAAAGGGCAAGGGAATAAACATGACCCCTTCAGGCTTCCCTTCCGGGATGTCCTGCTGGAAGGGGCTCAACGTCTCCTTCCAGTCTTCCCAAGTCTCAATTGCAGCCAGCACCAATTTTCGCGGAACAATTGTCTCCGGGACGGAGGCCTGTGCTGTTTCTGGCTCAAAGCACCTGGATAGCGCATCTGCCTTAGTATTCTTACTGCCCGGGGTGTACGTAATCACGAATGTGAACCTTGAAAAAAACAGGGACCATCGAGCCTGACGAGGGCTTAACCTCTTAGCCCCCTCGATGTATTCCAGATTCTTGTGGTCGGTAAAAACCGTGATAGTATGCTCCGCTCCTTCTAACCAATGACGCCATTCTTCAAAGGCTAGTTTAATGGCTAAGAGTTCCCTGTTGCCTATATCGTAGTTTCTCTCTGCTGGAGAGAATCTCCGAGAAAAATAGGCACATGGGTGCAATCTACCCTGTAAGCCTGAACGTTGAGACAGCACAGCCCCCACCCCGACTTCTGAGGCGTCTACCTCAACAATAAAAGGGAAGGAAGTGTCTACGTGTCTTAGTATGGGTGCTGTGCAGAACAGCTCCTTCAAGGTCGAAAATGCCTGTAGGGCCTCAGGCGACCAGTGAGTAGTATCCGCCCCTTTCCTAGTGAGACTGGTGAGAGGTGCAATAACGGTGGAGTACCCCTTTATGAACCTCCTATAATAGTTTGCAAAACCCAGAAAACGTTGCAACGACTTTAACCCCACCGGCTGAGGCCACTCCAGAACAGCGGATACCTTGGCAGGGTCCATAGACAGGCCCGAGGTGGAGATTATGTACCCCAGAAAGGCGACAGATGTAACTTCAAAAATACATTTTTCCAACTTGGCGTACAGCAGATTTTGTCTCAACTTGTTTAGCACAAATCTGACTTGGACCCTGTGCTCGGAGAGGTTGTTGGAGTAAATTAGTATATCGTCAAGGTATACAAGCACAAACCTACCCAACACCTCCCTGAATACCTCGTTAATCAATTCCTGGAAGACGGCTGGCGCATTGCACAACCCGAAGGGCATCACTAAGTACTCGTAATGCCCATCGGGTGTGTTGAAGGCCGTCTTCCATTCATCGCCCTCTCTAATGCGGATCAGGTTGTATGCACCCCTCAGATCCAATTTTGAAAAGATCTTAGCGTCTGTGACCTGCGTGAATAAATCGTCTATTAATGGCAACGGATAACGATTCTTCACCGTGATTTTATTTAGGCCCCGATAATCGATGCAAGGTCGAAGACCTCCGTCTTTTTTCTTAACAAAAAAGAAACCGGCCCCTGCAGGCGAGCGGGAGGGGCGAATGAACCCCTTGGCCAGATTGTCACGGATGTACTCCTGCATAGCCACCTTCTCTGGTCCAGACAAATTATACAGGTGACCCCTAGGGGGCATACAACCGGCACGGAGATCGATGGGGCAATCGAAAGGGCGATGAGGAGGTAACCTATCAGCAGCCTTGGGACAGAATACATCCGAGAACTCGGAGTATTGCTCGGGAACACCCTCCACATGTACCTTGGTCTGACCTAATACCACTTTTCCTAGGCACTGTTGGGAACAGAAGTCTGACCAACTGGTTAATTGTCCTGTCGCCCAATTAATCTGTGGCGAATGAAGCTGCAGCCAAGGCATACCTAGGACAATGGTGGAGGTGGTCATATGTAACACAAAAAAACGTAAACTCTCCCTATGCAGTACCCCAGTAATGACTTCCACCTCTGGTGTCTGGGACAGCGGACGGTCCCTTTGTAACGGGGAGTCGTCCACGGCAGTAACCTGGATAGGTGGTTTTACTGGGGTGAGAGGAATGTCCAACTTCTCTGCAAATTCGGAACTCATGAAGTTAGCCGCGGAGCCTGAATCAATAAAGGCCTCCGTGGCTTCAGATTTGTCCCCCCATGTAATCGTACAGGGGAGGAGCAATCGTCTTTCTTTCAGGGGTGCGAGCTGGGCGCCTAGGGTGTCACCCCTTATCACTCCTAGGCGGTAGCGTTTCCCGGCTTATCCTTATTAGGCTTAATGAGACAGTCTCGTACCCTATGCCCCCCTTCACCACAGTATAAACATAGTTGTTCCGACAATCTCCGTCTTCTCTCCACTTGGGTCAACTTAGACCGACCGATCTGCATCGGCTCAGGTGGAGGCAAGACCGGAGATGATGAGACAGAAGGAGACGGAGTTACTAGGGGTGCAGCGGGAGGCACTGTGTAAGAGGTCGGCCTAAGCCGATGACTGCCCCTAGTCTGTCTCTGATGGCGTAGCCTACGGTCGATTCGAATGGCCGATGAGATGGCCTCGTCGACTGTTTTGGGTTCGGGTTGGCTTAACATTAGGTCGGAGACCTCATCCGACAACCCAGACAGGAAGTAATCTAACAGGGCATAAGTGCCAAACCTGGCCGTAACTGACCACCTACGAAATTCGGCCGCGTAATCCTCGACTGGACCCCTGCCTTGCCTTAAAAGTTTGAGCTTCCGCTCAGAGGATGCAGCAAGGTCAGGGTCGTCGTAGATTACGGCCATGGCCTTAAAAAATTCCTCTACCGAGGTCAGAGCAGTATCGGTAGAAGGCAGGTTGTATGCCCATGACTGGGAGTCACCAGACAGCAAAGTTTTAATAAAGGTGACCCGTTGGGTCTCAGTACCCGAGGATCGGGGTCTCAACTCGAAATACGATAACACTCTACTCCTGAAATTCCGGAAGTCAGACTTGTGGCCGGAAAATTTATCAGGTACAGGCATACGTATGTCAGTACTAGGAGAGGATCGCACTGAATCAACTGACGTCTGGAGGGTTTGCACAGAGCCTGACAGGACATTAATCATAGTCTTGTGGCTACCCAGCACTTGGTTGATGTTTTCCACCGAAGTGGCAAGTGCGCCCAGACGGTCAGTATGTGCGTCCATTTGCATTTTTTGGGTCTGGCGTTCTGTAACGATCGGTGGGCGCAGAGAGTATCTGATTACCGGTGATCTGCAGTATCACCGGAAATACAGATATATACCAGATTATAAGTGATCTGCAGTCTCACCGATAATCCGATATACAAACTAACCTCTGTTCGCCTGAGTAGAGTGTAGTGTTTTGGTGTAACAGTAACAATAGGAGGCCTAGGCCTCAGTGCAGCAAGGAGAACTGCACGGATTCCTTCCGCAGACCTGAGCTCTCCAAGACGGGAGGAGTCAGACTGACAGTAGGAAGGAAAGTCCGAGAGTGACACTCAGGAAGAAGTGTCACTAACAGGACTGGGAACCGCCTCCAATCGTGAGGTCGGTTCTCGAGGTCGGACAAGCCAGGTCGTACACACACGGACAGATAAAGTACAAATACAGTAGGCAAAGGCGGAGTCAAAGTACAGGCAGGGTTCGGCAACGGGGTATCAGATATATCGGGGTACAAAATCAGGAGGCAGAAACAGAGTCTAGGAACGAGCCGAGGTTCGGCAACAGAGTATCAGAAATATCGAAGTACAAGGTCAGAGTTCAGGAGGATAGTCGAGGCAGGCAAAAGTCATAACAGATAATCACAATCAAACTAGTACTTTAGCTATCAATAATCTAGCTAAGTGTAGGATTACAGCTCCAGCTGGTCCCGGCACACTTAAGGATCTGACTACGGATCTGGGTGCTCCCACATATGTGATCGCACGCCAGACAAAGAGCAAGTGAACAGCCAGCAGTATATATACTCTAGGACCTTTCCAGGACCTCCCTAATTGCTGGTCCAATGAGAGCAGTGGAATTTGTCAGCTGACCCAGCTGGTCAGCCGACACCCTTCTAACTGCTATTTAAACTCTGCCTCTCTGCTCGCGCGCGTGTAAGTCTGAATCTTGGTGGACTATCAGTCCCAGCCACACCAGTACTGTCATGCAATGTATCTAGTGCGCCGCCTCTGATGCGGATTCCGCCGTTCCCAATGCGGATTCCGCCGCACTGCCTATGCGGCATGCAGCGTTTTTTCCGCGTTGTGACGCCATGCTGGACGCGGAAACAGCCGCCTCACCTTGAGAGACGGCGGCATTTCCGCGTTTCCTTACAGGAAATGATCCCGTAGGTGACAAACCAGGGGCTGATGCTCTACAGACATGTCTATAGCCTTTGGGCTAGCGATGCGTTCTGTTGCTATGGAGGGGGCAGAGGGGTGTAACGATGGAGCAGCTTCCTGTAGTAGGAGGGGGGATGCAAAAACTACATTATGATCAGGCGTTGGAGGTCAATACAGATCCATAATGTTGGATCCTTAAGCGACGTTGGCCATACCTTAAATTAGAAAGGTAAATGATTGTGGGGGGGGGGGGGTTGGGTATGCCTAATACTGGGGAACACCTGCCTATACTTTGGAAGGGGTCTGGCTAATACTGGGGAACACCTGGCTATACTTTGGGAGGGGTCTGGCTAATACTGGGGAACACCTGGCTATACTTTGGGAGGGGATCTGGCTAATACTGGGGAACACCTGCCTATACTTTGGGAGGGGGTCTGGCTAATACTGGGGAACACCTGGCTATACATTGGGAGGGGTCTGGCTAATACTGGGGAACACCTGGCTATACTTTGGGAGGGGATCAGGCTAATACTGGGGAACACCTGGCTATACTTTGGGAAAGGGGCTGGCTAATATTGGGGAACACCTGGCTATACTATGGGACGATGTCTGGCTAATACTGGGAAACATCTGGCTATACTATGGGAGGAGGTCTGGCTAATACTGGGGAACACCTGGCTATACTTTGGGAAGGGGACTGGCTAATATTGGGGAACACCTGGCTATACTTTGGGAGGGAGGCTGGCTAATACTTTGGGCACACCTGACTATCTATACTTATTGAGGAAGGCTACCTAATACTATGGAATCTCCTCCTCTTCTTCTGGAGAACCTTGTCCCAGGCCTGGTTTGGCATTAGGAAATGGCTTTTCTCTAATGCTGGGTACACACGATGCAATTTCCCGCCCAACAGGCGATTATTTCCGACATGTCCGATCAGCTCCCGATGGATAAAGTGATCAATTTTGCACACTTATAATTTGAATATCAATCACTTTATCGATCGGGTGCACTTTGGACATGAACACACAATGCAACTTTCCGTCCGATCACCCTTCGATCGGGCGGGAAATTGCATAGTGTGTACCCACACACAGAGGTGCCAAACAGTCATTGGACCCCGAGCTGTGTGATACTCAGGTTGTTTATTGCCTGATGAAGCGGGATTGTGCCTGTGAAACGCGTTGCAGTTTTATCTAGGAGTGTGTGAATAAATCATTACTACTTCAAGCGACAGCTCCATGTCTGTTTCGGTGTAGCTGGTCCACCGCCGCCACCTGAACAATTTAAACTTTTTAGCTTATTTTATCCTTTTGGCGCCTCTGTACTTTCCTATATCAAGTTTTCCACCCCCAGAGTAAGGGTGGTACACCCTCTTTTTTCTATCCACAGAGAGCGACATCTTAGCCCTGAGTGGGGTCAGGCCTAATCTCCCCACCTGCCTATACAGTGGTTGCCTCAGGGGCAACCCAGGTTTGTAAGTATAATACTTATGATTCATTATTCCTCCTGTATCCAATACATACTACACTATATTGGGCTCTCGGTTTTCTGCTTTATACGTGTGTACCCAGCATAAGAGAATTGGTTAGGATTCTTTGGCTGATAGATAAGAAGTAAAGATAACGCCATCGACAAATATATTGCATGCTTGAAGTGCCTGAGTTTTGACACGTGTAACCCAAAAGCTCAGAATCCATCCGTACTCAAGAGGAAGCCTTACGATCAATGTTATATTCAACGCATACTTACAGTATATTGTCATGATATATTGCTCTTCCAGTCGTGGACAAATGTTTTGGCAAACTTCGCAGCTTCAGGTTTTTTGTTTCGGCAATTCACATTTTTAGATTATTTTGCAAAATAATCCGATGCATATTAACTCATTGAAATCGCCTTAAAAAAAATGGTACAGCTGAAATCACCGTAATTATAATCGCAGACAGAGTTTGAAGCCATCATTGCTTTGAATCAAAACAGTCTCACTTGCAGGGAAATTCCTGATACAGTAGAATCCCTTTATAGTAAACTCCAAGGGACCAGCAAAAGTAGTTTACTATATCATAAGTTTACTATATCAGAATTGGTCATGCATTGTATACAGACGCATTTGCTGGGACCTGAGTACTGAGATTACTATATCCAAAGGTTTACTACATCAGGATTTACTATAACAAGATTCTACTGATAGTAATATGGTGGTATATTCACTATCTGGCGGTAAATTTTTCATGTGCTTGTAAGGTTTATTGGGCTTTGCACAAATCACGTAGCTTGTTACATAATTTGTGTAACTTGCTTATGCGTGAAATGTCTACGTAGACGTTGCATGAATGACGCAAGTTACAATATTTGCCTATCACGCATTATATCATTTGAAGACTTCGGGACGTGCAAGAAGGGAGGGGGGGGGGACACTTTGTTAGAGTGTACCTGAGCCGAAGCTCGGGTTCAAAATCAGATACTTACCTATAGAGAGTGAAATCTCAGGATCCTATTGAGCTTCCCTCGGTGGTCTGCTGTCCCCCGTCACTGAGTGCGGCCCCCACAGATTAGCAACAAGGCATTGTCACTAATCTTATCGGTGCCACGCGGCTTCTCTTCCGCATTAATGGCCGCGCAATAGCCGACTGAGCTCACCCGCACATGCGCAGTAGCATGGAATAGCTTCTAAGTTGCGGCCATGAATGCGGCCAGGTCGAGGAGGGGGTCCGCGTTCAGCAACAGGGGCACTGCGGACCACCGATGGAAGCCTCACAAGGATCCCAAAGCTTCTCTCTCTGCAGGGGAATTATTCATTTTGAACCCGAGCTTCGGCTCGGGTTCTCTTTAAAGAGGAACTCCAGCATAAACAAACATATTGTCATTAAGTTACATTAGTTATGTTAATTAAAATAGATAGGTAATATAATCTCTTACCCACCCTGTTTTAAAAGAACAGGCAAAAGTTTGATTTCATGAGGGCAGCCATCTTTTTGGTTAAAAGGAGGTGACAGCGAGAATGAGACACAGTTCCAACTGTCCTGTGTCCTGATCACCCCTCCCAGTTGCTAGGCAACGTGAATAACAACATAGGAAATCCCATCATGCTCTGCACAGCATCAGGGAAAAAAAGCCTGGGGTTTTTTCTTTGATGGGTGGAGCTTAGCTAAAAATGCAGCTAAAAATGATGCTTTGGTAAGAAAAACAAAGTTCTGATGCTGTGAAACTGTTAAAGAAACACCAAGCCTTTTCAGTGCTGCTGAGTAGATTTTTAGTCCGGAGGTTCACTTTAACGATGACCACTATTCTAAGCACATATGGGGGTGATCATTACCAGCCCCAATGAAGACCTACTACAGTCGGTTGAAGGAGGTCTCCTAGTTGGCCTCTTTGGTCCAGGGGCCCTGGTGTGGTTGCAACCTCTGCTTCCAGTTCTCCCTGGGGGGTCCTGTTTCCGGCTGGTCAAAAAATATGCCTGGAACAGCAAGTAACCCTTTTGAAAAAAAAAAAAAATTACTGCCGGATAGCCCTATCAAATTGTGGAGATGCTAATTCTCTTGAGCAATGCCCAGAAAGGGTTACCGCTAAAAAAAAGAAAAAACCCACGAGGAATGTGAGGACCAAGTTAGCATCAAATACAAAGCCATCTAATTCAGCTATTGCTGGTACTGCTCTCTAGAAATTGATACTTGCTGTATATATTGCTGGCACATCTTTTACATTAGCAAATGTTTTTGCAAGCCTACTGGCTCCCCCAGCTGCAGCAATATCACAAGGACTCATGACACCCTCCCCCACTACCAGCAAGGTCAGGGACTGTGTTGTTTTTTCCACCTCTATGTGGAATGAAGAGAATGTGATAAGGGCTCAGCATGTGAGCTCCAAGCACTGTGGCTACAGCTCATTGGGTGTGTGAGAGTAGGAGGGAGTGAAGGCAAAAAAACTCCAGCATACTGTGGGGGGAGGGGAGGCAGCTCTGCTCACTGCTCACAGGAAACCCTGTAGCAACCGTTCCTTGGATACATTTCCTAACATTCAGCAACAGTGGCCTGCCGGAAACAGAACATAAAAGAGGGAGGAGAGGTATGGCTGAGTCTTTCACCAATCTCTTGGGGGTGGTGATGGGATGGTTGGATAATGAGAAGCTGTCATGCATGGAGGATTGCAGTACTGTACTGGCGATGGGGGAGGGGTGCCATTTTGTGGGCTGTGCCTCCTCTACTGACTTTATTTGTTGTGAAATAGTAGGCAGTCAGTGTGGTGAGGAAGACCACAGAAGTGTTTACAGAAGCCTTTTTTTTTAACAATGATTTAAAGTGGCCTTAGAATTAAAAAAAAGTGGTTGGTTTTGTAGACACAAATTAACAATCAGATATGTTTGTTAGTGTTTCCGTTACCCAAGCAATTATGTTTGCACTTTTAGGGCAGGAAGGTGGGGTTGGCTCAGATAGTGCTACACTTATGGGGCAGGAAGGTAGGGCAGGCTCAGATATTTCTACACTTATAGGGCAGGAAGATGAAGCAGTCTCAGTTGGTGCTACACTTATGGGGTAGGAAGGTGGGGCAGGCTCAGATAGTGTTACACTTATGGGGCAGGAAAATAAAGCAGACTCAGATGGTGCTACACTTATGGGGCAGGAAGGTGGGTCTGGCTCAGAAAATGCTGCACTTATGGGGCAGGAAGATGAAGCAGTCTCAGATAGTGCTACACTTATGAGGCAGGAAGATGAAGCAGTCTCAGATAGTGCTACACTTGTGGGGCAGGAAGGTGGGGCAGGCTCAGATAGTGCTACACTTATGGGGCAGGAAGGTGGGGCAGGCTCAGATAATGCTACACTTATGGGGCAGGAAGGTGGGGCAGGCTCAGATAATGCTACACTTGTGGGGCAGGAAGGTGGGTCATGCTCAGATAATTCTACACTTATGGGGCAGGAAGGTGGGGCAGGCTCAGATGGTGCTACACTTTTAGGGCAGTATGGTGGCATAGGCCAAGTTATTGCTACACTTATGGGAAGAAGAGTGGGACAGGCTCATATAGTGCTACAGTTATGGGGCAGGACTGTGGGACAGGCTCCAATTTTGCTACACTGGGGAAGGAAGGTGTGTCAGGCTGAGATAGTGCTTCACTTATGGGGCAGGAATGTGGGACAGGCTCAGGCAGTGCTACATTTATGGGAAGAAGAGTGGGACAGCTTTATCTGCCCTAATGTTTTTTGAGCTATCAAACAAGCTCCATGAATTATGCAGTTGGTTGTCGTAAGCTGTGCATTTGTTTTATACCATGAGGCTTTGTTTCTTTGGTGACTAATGCTGGGCATAGACGGGTCGACACCACCTTATCAATCGAGCCGCTGATGGCTCGATTGATAATATCCGACAGGTCCGATGACCCGCCGGATCGATTCCCCACTCTATCCCCGCTGGTGGACAATAGCGGGGAATCGAGCGGAAGATAAGGAGTGCCCGCGGGGACGAGCGCGAATCGATCCGGCTGCCCGCTTGGACGAGCGGGGACACGGCGAGAGTCGATTTGGTGGCTAATCGAGCCGCCGGGTCGACTCGTCTATGCCCAGCATAAGTAGTGTGCCTCCTTATACCCTTTTTGCTTTGTTTTTGTTTGTTTTTTTATTATTGATGGTACTTTATAGGCTATAACTGTATTGTGCAACTTTTAATGATTACTTCTGTGATATCTATTTTAAGGAGGATTTTTTAAATCTTCATAGGACATAGAGGCTGAGGCATGTTCTGTGCACAATGATATGCCTCTGTGTCCTGCTGCTGCTGCCGCCAGTCCCCACTGGGCTCTGCTGTCCCCCCTGATAAATAGCGCAAGGCTAGTGACAATCTGCTTGTCACTAGCCTTCTGTTTACCTGCAAATGTCAATCAGTGTTCTCCTCCGCCTCCCCCACTACATGCCGCTCTCCCCGCCGCTCCCCGCCTCCACTAGCTTCCTCCAATCGGAAGCTAAGCCGTGACCTAGGAAGTATTCCACGGGTTCTTTTTAAAGGAGTTATAAATACAACAAATAAATAAATAAATAAATAAATAAATAAAGGAGTTCTCAGGCAATATACAGAAAATAAGTGCTACTTACCCGGGTCTTCCTCCAGCCCCAATCTCCCAGCAGGTCCCTCGCGCCAGCTCTGCCGTTCGCCGCAGCTCCCTCCAAGTCCCCGGCGATGACGTCAGGCCGACCTCCAGGTCGGCCTGTACTGCGCCTGCGCGAGCGGCGCTATCAATCACCGCCACGTGGACCGGAGCGGACTGCGCAGGCGCAGTACTTCTGGAGGAAGCCCCGGGTTAGTAGCACTTATTTTCTGTATATTGCCTGATAACTCCTTTAAGCATTGTTTTCCTATCAGACTGAACTTTCATTTGGTACAAAGTAACTAAGGGTTAAAGGCCCAGACCCACAGCACGATTATTGCGTCTATTTTTCCTGCGACCGGCAACTTTTTAAAAAACATTGTTAAATTAAAGTTAGTTAAATGATGTTTAGCTACGCCATCGCATTCGTCACATTGAATACCATAGCGGACTATCGTTCAAATCCCCTCTAATTCCCCACTCCTGCTCTAATTACCATGATTGTTTGAAGTCTCCGTTGCGCCCCTCGCTTGGTTCTGCGGTACGGGATTGGGAAAGATGCATCCAAGATCCGCTCGTTCAGTGTATCGCCGTCGTCACGGATCCCTGATCCATCTTTAGGTGTGTACTGAGCTTAAAGTGATACATAAAGAGAGACTGAAGTCTCATAATATACCTGTTAGATCTATGGACACCTTAAATCTACTTTTTTAGTATCAGTTTATTTTCACTTAAAGGGACTCTGAAGTCTCTCAAAATACAGGTTTTTCTTTTAAAATCCTCTTTAATAGTAATGCCCAAACTGAAACGCTGCATCCCCACGGCTGAACAGTCAATAAATCACTCCAAACTCCCCGGGGCACATTGCAGGGAGCGCTTCGGTGATGAGGCAGAGCTTTCCGCTGTAGCTCTGCCTCTACTCACGTCCATCTGCGCGGATCTCCGCCTTCGCCCGCCCCTCTCAGTGAAAGAAGACAGAGGGGCGGGGAGAGGCGGCGATCAGTGCAGATTGACGCGCATGGAGGCAAAGCTACAGCCCAAAGCTCTGCCTCCCCCGGACAGCAAAATCCACGACCAAGAAAGTCATGGATTTTTGCCCCAGGAGCTTGGGGTGATTTATTTAGTGTTCCACCGCGAGGATGCAGCGTTTCAGTTAGGGCATTGATATTAAAGAGGATTTTAAAAGAAAAACCTGTATTTTGAGAGACTTCAGAGTCTCTTTAAGTGAAAATAAACTGATATGAATAATTGTATCTATCCTCCCACTTCTTAAAGTTCTCCTCTCATATGTTATATTTAAAAACTTAAAAAAGTAGATTTAAGGTGTCCATAGATCTAGCGATGTATGGGCAGATTCAGCCAAGAGACAAATCTCGCTCTTATCAAATCTGATAAGAGAGAACTGTCAGCAGTCCATACACCACAGGCTGTAATGTCCCCCTGGTACCAAAGTGTATACATTACCTCTCCACGGCCTCCTTTTGTACCGCGAAGACATTCAGGATTTCTCTTCCGCATACACGCGCACCCCACGTGGTTTCCTAGTAAGGGCGCGCGTGTGTGTATTTTTATTTTGAAGAGAAAAACAAAATTATACAGTCTCTTTAACCACTTCCCAACCACAGATTTTTTTTTTCTTTTATGGACCAGAGCAGTTTTCACATCTCGCTCCTCCCATTCATTTGCCAATAACTTTATCACTACTTATCACACTGAAATGATCTATACATCTTTTTTTTAGCCACAAATTAGTGTTTCTTTAAGTGGTACTTTTTTCTAAGCACTATTTTATTTTATATACATTTTAAAGGGAATAAGAAATTATTCCCATTTTAAAGGGAATAAGACAAAAAATGAAAAAAAAAATATTTCTCAGTTTTCAGCCATTATAGTTTTAAAATAAAACGTGCTGCTGTGGATAAAACACACCCATTTTATTTGCCCATTTGTCTCAGTTATTACAACGTTTAATTTGTGTCCCTAGTACAAAGTATGGCTATAATATTTTACAGTAATATTTTATTTGGAAATATGGTGTATTTAAGTGTTTTTTTATTCTATATCAATAACTTTGAGCCTTTATTTGCAAAATTAACTGTAATATACTCTCATGACATACATGTTAAAAAGTCCATAAGGCAACTATTTATGTATTTGTTTTTTATAGTGTCATTTTTTTAACAAGTGTTTTATTTTGGTAACTATTGCGTAGGGGTGTAAGGGGTTAAAAAATAATAAAAATGTATGTATTTTTATATATAATAGTGCAGTGTGGGTGCGTTTTTACTTTTTGGCCACAAGATGGTGCTACACTTAATTGCAGAGTACTGTAAACAGTACCTGGAATTATTAAGTGTAAGTGAATGAAATGCAGGCATCTCGCTGAGGCCTGCTTTTCATTCATCGCAGGCACTGTGATCGGGTTTGGGAACAAACTGTTCTCTTTCACCGATCACAGAATGGCAGGCCTCCGATGGAAACAAATGGTACTGGCGCAGCGATCTGTAACAGCAAGGTAAATAAATAAATACGGATATCTACGCCCCTACTGCTGAAGTGAAGTCCACAGGGGCGTTGATATATGATACAGCGGTCAGGAACAGGTTAAAATTAAAAAAAAATTGTATGCAAGAGGAAAAATGGTTTTGGAATACCATACATCACACAAGGATCAAAATATTACACTGACAAGCATTCTGTGTTATCCCATAACAAGGTCAAATATCTACCTTTTAGTCTATATCTGCCTTTTTCTTCTTTTGTTCTAGTTTTATAAAAATATTATGAAAATGTAAATATTTTTAAATTAAATCTTTAAAAAATACATTTATTTGAAGTTACGCACCTAAACTAAAAGAAGATCTTATGATTTTATGATTTAAAAAAAAAAGTATTGAGAAAGTCTAATTATTCCTTGACCCTTTCCCTGCTAGCCGATTTGTCCTAAATGCGAACACCGACTGCCAAGCAGTTTTTAGACATTTTGCACTCATTTGGTTTACTTAGGATTTTTGACAAGAAAACCTACAAGAAATAGGACATATTATATATTGTTTTTTATGTAATGAATTGGGCTTGAAAACTGAAAAAAACATTTGTACTTTTTCTGGAGATATAACATTTTTGAATGAAATATGTAAAATACATATATAAAGATATATTTTTCAGTTTTGTTTTTTTTCAAAGAAGAATTAAATTTACTGACAAAAATGTTACTGTTTGTAAAAGCCCTGATTCTGCTGAATTCAACGATACCCAGGGCCGGTTTAAGCAGCAATGGGGCCCCAGGGCAAAATAAACCTGGGGGACACCCCCAACAGATACCCCAGAACAAAAATCGGCATTAAGGGACCTTTTTTGCAGCTGGTATAGTCAGGGTGTGAAGCCCCAATCGGTCGGAGCTCCACATTCTGGCTATCCCAGCCTGCATGGGGGACAAGGGGTTAAAAAGTTTCAGGAGGGGGGACCCCACATAATTAAAAAAAAAAATTCACACACTTTAAACATACAAAAAAATTGGGAAAATAGGAAAAAATGCCAGGGATCTTCATACAGCCATATTGCGGCTGCGTATAGACCCCCTGGAAACCCCGTCAGGAAATGTATTGCTCTTTCTTTTGATACATGTAAAATTACACTTTAAAATCGATTTTCTCAAAAACTATAAAGTCTTTTTGAAAAAAAAAATGTTCCTCTTGTAGCCAATGGGGCCCCTACAGACTCTGGGGCCCTGGGGCAATTGCCTCCTTTGCCTCTATGGTAGCGCCGGCCCTGACGATACCAGATATGTATTGGTATCCCACTTTTCCTGTCCTGGAATAGGTGCCGCCAATACAGGTAGCCTGGAATAGGTGCCGCCAGTACAAGTAGCCAGGTATAGGTGCAGTCAGTATAGATAGCCAGGTATTGGTGCTTCCAATACTGGTAGCCAGATATAGGTGCAGTCACTATAGGTAGCCAGGAATACATGCCTCAGTATAGGTAGCAGGTATAGGTGCAGTCAGTATAGGTAGCCAGGTATTGGTGCTGCCAGTACTGGTAGCCAGATATAGGTGCAGCCGGTATAGGTAGCCTGAAATAGGTGCCCCCAGTACAGGCAGCCAGGTATAGGTGCAGTCAGTATAGGTAGCCAGGTATTGGTGCTGCCAGTACTGGTAGCCAGATATAGGTGCAGCCACTATAGGTAGCCACGAATAGGTGCTTCAGTATAGGTAGCAGGTATAGGTGCCCCAATATAGGTAGTAGGTATAGGTGCCCACAGTATAGGCAGCAAGTATAGTTGCCCCAGTATAGGTAGTAGGTATAGGTGCCCCCAGTATAGGTGGCAGGTATAGGTGCCACTGCAGGAAGGAGGGCTGACATCATCCTCCTTCCCTTTCCATGGGCCCCATTCCTGTGGCCCCCTGCAGAGCTGGAGCACGGTGGTGCAATGTGTAATTCACTCACCTGCTCGCTCCAAGCGGTGTCCCCGCAAGCAGCACCTCTCTGGCCGCCCAATCTCTGTATGATGCGTATGTAATCAGACATCATACAGGGAAACAGGAAGAAGAGAGGAGACGGCTGCCGCTGTAGGTAGTGCCCAAATATAGCTAGTATAGTGCCCAGTATAGCTAGTATAGTGCCCCAGTATAGTTAGTATAGTGCTCAGTATAGCTAGTATAGTGACCGATATAGGTAGTATAGTGCCCAGTATAGCTAGTATAGTGCCCAGTATAGCTAGTATAGTGTCCAGTATAGCTAGTATAGTGGCCAGTATAGGTAGGTAGTGCACCCCCCACTCCCCCCACGGCCACCGCTGCTATTACCTTAGCTCGGCGCCGCTTCCTCTATTCCCCTGTCCTGCTCGTAGTAACTAATTCACAGCAGCGCGCCCCAGGGCGGCTGCTGTGATGAGGGAGGAAGCCGTGGAGAGAGCGGCTTCCTGTAGTGGCGATGTGTATCGCCGTTACTAATGGGAACCGCTCTCTCCACGGCTTCCTCCCTCATCACAGCAGCCGCCGTGGGGCGCGCTGCTGTGAATTAGTTACTACGAGCAGGACAGGGGAATAGAGGAAGCGGTGCCGAGCTAAGGTAATAGCAGCGGCGGTCGTGTGGGGAGCGGGGGATTTCTATCGCGGACCACATGACTCGCACGCAAACCGACCCCCCAACTTTTGAGCCACTTTTTGGGGGTCAAGAATTCGTCTTGCTTGTAAGTATATACGGTACATGCTTGGCAGTTAAAAGGTTAAACAGCCTATGCCTTCGAATTTTTTTTTATTTTTTTTACTGAAGAATAACAAGCTATTTAGTGGCCTTTCATTACGGATTACACATTTCTAATGCTGGGAAGGCACCATACGTTTTTACCCCCGATAGATGGGTTTGATAGACAATTTCCAACATGTCCAATATTCCTTCCGATTGTTTTTTGGCTCGATTTCTCATAGAAGTGAATAGAAAAAGATAAGTGAATCGAGCGGAGAAACGAATGGAAAAAACGATCGGGTGGAAGATCGATCGGAAAAACGTATTGTGTGTACCCAGCATAACACATAAGTTGCAATAGCTAATAAAACTTAAAGGGTACTTTATTTAAAGGACAACTGAAGAGAGAGGTATATGGAGGCTGCCATGTTTATTTCCTTTTAAGCAATACCAGTTGCCTGGCAGTCCTGCTGATCCTCTGCCTCTAATACTATTAGCCAAAGCCCCTGAACAAGCATGCAGCAGATCAGGGGTTTCAGAGTTTAAAGTCAGATCTGACAAGACTAGCTGCATGCTTGTTTCTGGTGTTATTCAGATACTACTGCAGAGAAATAGACCAGCAGGGCTGCCAGGCAACTGGTATTGATTAAAAGGAAATAAATATGGCAGCCTCCGTATACCTCTTACTTCAGTTCCCCTTTAAAACATTATAGAAATCTTCTTTACTGTCCAGCTCAAGACAAAAGGCTTTTCCTTAATATCCTTACAGATAGTGTGGAAAAGGGTTATTATTCTAAAGTCTGGGAAAATTGCCCTCAGTTCTCATGACACAGGTAAACACATAGCACAATAAACTGTGCTAGTTCATTTGTATGCATGGAGTCAGGGGCGTAACTAGGCCCCACCGGGCCCCCCTGCAGAATTTCAGAGCGCCCCTCCCTGGGGCCCACTCGGGGCCGTTTTGTGGGGGCTGGAGGGGTGACAGCATGAGGGGAAAGCTGTAAACTGTAACTTAAGCTGGAGGGGAGCGCAGAGGGGAGAGCCCCGAGGTGAGGGAGGGGGGGGGAACTTCCCCTCTCCCCGCCGACTGTGGCCAAGGCTTTCCCCTCATGCTGCCACCCCTCCAGCCCCCACAAAACGGCCCAGAGCGGGGCCCCCCCACAGGAGCAGGGGCTGCAGGCCCTATTGTTACGCCAGTGCATGGAGTCTGTAGGATCGCCCAGTGTTTGAGTTGGTATCCTCCAGGCTTTTCAGTTTCTTACTAAATCCAAGGGCTTAACTACAAATAATGACCCCCCCAGCAAAACTTTTATGGGGTCTCTTAATGATCACGCCCTTTCCTACCGTTTGTGACCCTCACAGCCTTTGGGCCCATCTTACAAGAGTCAAAAAACAAATGAGAACCTATATCAGAGGGCGTGAAGTAGTAGTTAGGGGCCCCCCCCATACAGCTCTGGGCCCCCCTGAAGTCACACGGTCTGCTGCCTTGTAGTTATGCCCCTGCCTACATCCCAAAAACACACCATTTAATTAAGGTCCATACCCACAGCAAGTTTTTTTTAATTATTTTGCCCAGCGAACGATCGTTTCACGTGACATTGCGTAACATCGTTTAACGAAAATTCATCAAACAATGGATAAACATGCCAACGAACCGCATAGATCATTCATTTTGAATGACCATTGTGATAAATCTCATCACAAATGGTCGTTCAAATTTTCGATAAACTGGATGGACTTCAACGGTTCGAATGATCATTTTAACGATCATTCGCATACCGTTGTTTGCGATGGTCAAAGATGAATCGGCTACAAAAGAAAATAAAGATAATTTATAAAAAAATAAAAAATTTAAAAATGTAATTATGCTCACATGATCAATAACTGTGGAGTTGTGGTATTTCCGGTGTAATGCCAGGAAAGGGTTACTACTAACCAGCAAACCACCCACTGGTAGAGGAGGACTGAGGAGCAGACACAGGCCCTGTAATTTTGCTGCTGGGGCCTTGCTAATGCCTCACCTGGAAGGATTTGCTGCGGTACAAGGAATATTTTTACATAAGCTGAGGTGTTTTTGCAAATCTACAGCTCCCCTCCCAGCTGCAGCACAATCCCAGTGACTTGCACGTCCCTCCCTCTCCAGCAGCAGCAGCAAGGTCAGGGACTGTGTTATGGAGAGAAGAGAGTGTAGTGAGGCAACTGTCAGTGATCACACTAAGTATGTGAGCTCCAGTCAGTGTGGCCACAGCTCAGTGTGTGTGGGGGGAGGAGATGGGGAAAAAACTGCAGCATTCAGTGGGGGGAGGGGAGGCAGTATTACTCTCTGCTCTCAGGAAACCCTGTGGCTGTTGCTTTGATACATTTCCCTGACAGCACATTAACAGTCTGCAACTGTGGCCTTCC
Organism: Hyperolius riggenbachi; assembly: GCF_040937935.1. Taxonomy (NCBI): domain Eukaryota; kingdom Metazoa; phylum Chordata; class Amphibia; order Anura; family Hyperoliidae; genus Hyperolius; species Hyperolius riggenbachi. Next base: position 44,551,341 of record NC_090654.1, read on the forward strand.
GTCCCAGGAAAGAGGTATGGCTGATTCTTTCACCAATCTCTTGGGTATTCATGTGGGTGTCGGATTATAAGAAGCCGTCACGTCAGGCAAGAAGGATTGGAATAGAGCCAGAGTGCATGCTCTGATGATGGGGGAGGGGGAGGCGGTGCCTTTTTATAGGCTGTGCTGGTTTCATTAGTCAGGGAATATTAAACAGGCCGGATGTCCATGAAGGCCACAGAAATGGTCATATGAGCTGTATTCTACACTGATTTGAAGTGGCCATAGAAATCAGAGGAGGAGGCATTTATCTTAGAGTATGTTTATGCCTGGAGGGTGGGAGAGGCCCAGACATTGTTTAGTTCCACTCTACCTTGTGGGAAAGAGCAGCAACCAGAGAAGAATTTCAACCCATTTTTCCAGCCAAAGATTGGGTGAACGAGATTGTTTGCAATGCCCAAAGATATGACATCAGCAGACAATCTGACATCAGATGGATATCTAAAATATGCAGCCATCTTTTAACCCTTTTTTCTGTGTCTGAGTTTCTTACAACCTTTTAACCCTTTTTTCTGTGTCTGAGCCGCTTTAAGCTTTTAACCCCTTTTCTGTGTCTGAGTCGCTTCGAACTTTTAACCCTTTTTCTGTGTCTGAGCCTCTTCGACCTTTTAACCCCTTTTCTGTGTCTGAGTAGCTTATGACCTTTTCAACCCTTTTTTTGAGTCTGAAACTAACCTTTGAAGCTAACAGCCTCCGTAGGTATATCCACTATAGCATGCATTGAAGATAAGATTAGTTCCTCCACAAACTACAGAGTCTTCGTGAAAGAGCAAACTTCATCAAACTCCCTTTAAGCCACTTGCCAGATTAAACTTGCCCAAGGCAGCCAATAAACTTACCCAAGGAAGCCAATAAGGACAGCCTCGCCCAAGAATATAGCATGGGTACAGAAGTCCACCGAGGTCACCTAAAGAGCCAGATCTTTAATGACATTCAACACCCAACTGACCCTTGAATGCATTGTTTGACTACTCCTCCCGCCTACCGGAGGCCACTCCATCATGTGGAATGCATCGACCCTTCTCCCTGCTCCATAGTCACAGATGCACTATTAGCCTCTAGGCTTGTGACACCTCTGTATAGAATTCGGCCCCAAACTGTTACTCTAGGGATTGAGTATGGATCGTAGATGGTGACAGGTTGCTTCCTATGCAATCCAGTCTTGTAAGTATAATCTTTTACTGTAAATACCTACACCCTCAGTACCATTCTATATTTCACCAGATTTGGCTCCCTATGTCCCTGTATTCTTTCTTTCTCCACAAGTTCAGGACTGGAAGAAGGGCTCCAGTAAATTATCTTTTCTCCTAGGAGGTAATTTTTTTTTATTTTGCCTACAAATTATTTTTTTATCACCTAACAATTGAACAAATACAAAAAATTAGGTAAAGATAAAAAATAATACCAAACTAATTCTTGCTTAGAAAGCTTAAAAGCTATTTTATTGAATGGGTTTGACTGTCTGCTGTAAGAACTCTGCAGGGAAAAGTTAATTGAATATGAGCCAAGGACCCCTATTCAATAATCTTTTCCCCTGAGTTTTCTCCTAGGAGAAAAAGTTTCATCATGTCTACAAAATAGCTTTTCAAATTCTAACAACTTGGGCCATATGCAATTAACTTTTTCACCTGAGTTTTCGCCTAGGAGATTATTTTTCATCTTCAATTTAGAATAACTTTTCAGCACTTCGTAATGGAAAAAATACCAAAAGTAGGTGAAAAAGTAAGTAATCAAAACTTTTTTTGAGTATATTTTTTGCTCTTTGGTGGTTTAAAAAAGCATTTTGTTGACATGTTTGAAAATATCACCTAGGGAGAAAAGTAAATTGCATATGGGTCCTAAAGTGCGAGAAAATATGTAAAAAAAAAAGTATGGTCAAACTTATTTGAAGCATTACCCTGTTTACTGGGGGCTTAACAGATGAGGCCCCCTATTCAGTTAACCTTTCTGCTGAGATGTCTGTTGGTAGACAATTTTTCAATTTGTCTACAAAATAACTTTTTCAGCACGTAGCAAATTGTATAGTATGAAAAAAAGTATATAATATCTTAAAAATAACTGAAAAAGTAATATCAAACTTATTTGGGGTGTTTTCTTGCTCACTCGGGGCATCAAAGGTATTTTATTGATTCAGTTCACTTTTTCTCCAAGTTTTATCTTAGGTGATATTCTCATACCTTATCAATAAAATGCCTTTTTTTAAGACACCAGCAAACCAGAAAATACTCTGAACCATTTTGACAGTACTTCTTAATCTACTTTTTGGTACTTTTTCACTTGCTTAGTGCTGAAAAGTTATTTTAAACAGGAAAAAAAATAGGCAAAAAATTGAATCGAATAAAGGCCTAGATAATTTGTAATCTTTTCATTGAATTAAGTTTTCAGCACTCTGACACTGAAATACTGTAGTACCAAAAAGTAGGTGAAAACATGCTGTCAAAATTGTTCTGAGTAAGTTCTTGCTTACTGATGGCTTAAAGCAGATCCGAGATGAAAAACTAACTATAACAAGTAACTTGTCTATATATCTTATCTAAAGTTTAGATAGTTTACACAGCAAATCTAGCTGCAAACAGCTTTCATAGAAAATGATTATTTCTTCCTGTGATACAATGACAGCAGCCATGTTGTTTGTAAACATTACACAGAGGCAGGCTTATCTTTATCTTGATCACTAAGCCTGTGAAAAAAAACCTAATCCCCCTCCTCCCCTCCTCCTTCCTCCCTTCTGCCTCTGAAATCAATGGTTAGTAACACCTCCTCCTCCTCCTGCCCAGACTGAGCTCCCATGAGCCCTTGCTACTGCCAAGGCTCTCTGAAAACCTGTGGGCGTGGTTTATTTAGTTTAGGGAATTAGTACTAACACAAAAACAAAAAAGTATTTGGCTTGAGGAATGCCCTATAAACAATAGGAAAGGAACACAATTATGTAATGAGTAAAAGTTCACCTCTGATCCACTTTAAAATACATTTTATTTTGAAGTTTGAAAATATCACCTGGGAGGAAACTCATGAGAAGAAGCTCATTGCATCTGGGGCCAGGGCCCATATGCAATTAACTTTTTCTCCTGCGTTTTCTCTTGGGTGATATTTTCTCAACTTGTTAATAAAATGCATTTTAGGGTGCCACTAAGCAATAAAATACTCAGATAATTTTTCACCTACATTTTGGTGCTTTTCCAATTGAATAGTGATGAAAAGTTATTTTAAAGAGACACTGAAGCAAAAAAAAAATTATGATATTATGATTTGTATGTGTAGTACAGCTAAGAAATAAAACATTAAGATCAGATACATCAGTCTAATTGTTTCCAGTACAGGAAGAGTTAAGAAACTCCAGTTGTTATCTCTATGCAAAAAAGCCATTAAGCTCTGTGACTTTCAAAGTTCTGGAGAGGGCTCTTATCTGACTTTTATTATCTCGAGTGTTATTCAACTATTTACTTTTTCTCTGCTAGAGGAGAGGTCATTACCTCACAGACTGCTCTGAAATAATCATTTTGAATGCTGAGTGTTGTGTAATCTGCACATATTATAGAATGATTCAATGTTAGAAAAAACACTATATACCTGAAAATAAAAATATGAGAATATTTTCTTTGCTGCTAAACTTCTAGTAATTATTCATAGTACACAACCAATTCATTATATCATATATTTTTTTTCGCTTCAGTGTCTCTTTAAACAGTAGATGAGAAATTATCTCCTATGAGAAAACTTAGGATAAAAAGTAAAATGCATTTGTTTACAGGTGTGAAAGCATTGCATGTGAGAAATCCTAGGAGGAAAGTAGGGGCCAAGGGCCCAGATGCAATTAACGTTTTCAACTAAGTTTTCTCCTAGGAAATCCATTTTCATCTTCTCTTTAAAATAACGTTTCTGTACCTTTCAATTGAAAAAGTATCAAAAAGTAGGTGAAAATGTAATATTAAAATGATTAGGAGTATTTTTTTGCTTGCTGGTGATTTGAAACACATTATATTGACAAGGTATAAAAATATCAGCTAGTAGAAAAAGTGAATTGCATATGGCCCCTTAAAAAGTATTTTAAACCACCAGCAAGCAAGACAGTACTCAAAATAATTTGGGGGTATCTTTTCAATTGTAAAATGCTTAAGGGCTCTTTCACATTAGGGCAGATTTTCTGCGCTTCAACGCAAAGGGTAAAGTTTGCGTTACCCAGGGTGAAATGAAAGTCCATAGACTTTCATTTTAGCTTGCACATATAACGCAGCCTTTTTGTGCGTTGCGTTGCGCTGCACCCAGGAGCAGTTTTTCGGCCGACGCTAGCTTTATGCGTTACAATGTTAGTCAATGTAAAACGCACACTATGCGCGTTTTTAATCCGTTAACGCAGGCAATCAGTCTCAGAATGCAACAGAGGAACAATGTAGAAAGTTGAAAACTAAAAGAAAAAAAAATTACCTGCGTTTTTCTATGTGCAGTAACGCATTGAAAACGCATTAAAACGCATACAACAAAACGTATGCTTTGAGCGTTCTCCAACGCAAGCTCTGATGTGAAAGAGCCCTAAAAGTTATTTTAAAGATAAGTTATCTACTAGGAGAGAACTCTGGGGAAAAGTGAATTGCATAATGGCAAAGGACTCAAAACATCCCCTATAGGAAGACTCAGAAGAAACGTGAATTGAATAGGATAATATTACTTTCTCACAGGAGGTGTTTTTACCCCTTATCAATAAAATATCTCTTAAAGTGGACCTGAACTCTTGCACAGGACAGAAGGAAAACATAGAAAAATGCACCCTGTATGTATTTAGAGAGTTTAGCCTGTCTAATTCCCCTTCATCTGTGATTAATCGCAAGTTGTAATTTGGTCACTCAACTGTGTCAGCTGACTGCCATGGCAGACCAGCTAATTGGTAAACACAGGATGTTAACGATATTTCTGCTTCCATGAAATCGGGAAGTAGACACGCTGCAAATTGATTGCAGGATTTGTATCAGCTGTAACAAAGAAATGTATTATGCTGTTGTTTATCTTCTAAAGCAGAGAGGAAGTTCTGAGTTAAGGTCAGCTTGAAGCCCCCAACATGCAAGGAAATACTCAAAATAACTGAAATATTACTTTTCACCTACTTTTTAGTTCTTTTTCAAATGTTAAGTGACAAAAAGTTTTTTGTAGATAAGCCTGACCCAAAAGTCAGGAGAAAAAGTTAATTGCATATGGGCCCTGATCATAAAACATTATCTCCTGGGAGAAAAGTTAATTAATTTGAGACCAAAGTGCCTAGTCTGGCGGAATGGAGTATTCCCCACCAAAATTGTTTGGTAGATCCATTTTCATTTACCCAATCAAGAGATGTCTTCTAGTTGGCACCTTAAAGGACAACCGAGGTGACATGATGAGATAGGCATGTACAGTATATGTACAGTACCAAGCACACAAATAACTCGGCTGTGTGTTCCTTTTTTTCTTTCTCTGCCTGAAAGAGTTAAACATGAGGTAGGCAAGTGACAGTTTCTGTCCGGGTCGGGACCAGGTTGGACTGGCTCAGACTATAGCATAACCCTCAGTAATGACAGCCATAAAACACTTTCCTGTCTGTAAATGGCCTATGAGAGCAGGGAAGAGATAAATAGGGTCAATCATTACTACTTCAATGTAGGTGTCATTGAGCAGAGACAATGAAAAACTAAAAACTTAAAAACTAGATTCAAATATGAAATAAAACTGTGGGGTATCTAAAAAAATTATTTTTAGAAAAAGGAGGATAGGCACAATTGTTTTTCTCATTTTCACTTCGGATGTCCTTTAAAGAAATATTGGCCAGGAAGTGTCCTGACTTTCTGTGTGGTATGTAAGTGGTCCTATTATTTTCTCAGCTATCAACAAGCAGCACGAATAACACATTTTGCAGTTGATTGCGATGACTTGCGTATGCTGATTTTTTAATCTTCATGCGATATGTTTATGTTACTGCAGTGTTGAGTGGTGACTTTCTTTCTATTTTGTCTGTTTATCGATGGTCAGTATTCACATTCTGTACTCATGTGTTAGGACATTGAGTAAGTACTTTATATCTTGCGCAATAATATATTCTATAACCCCAAGTGGAATAGGTATGTAAGGCATTGGTCACAAATGAAATCTTCTTTGGTATAAAGATGCTAGAACTGAGGAGTAACATTAAAAAATATTTTACTGCAGGCAATCAATGTAAAAAGATAACAGATAAACAAGGTACTCACTTTCAGTATTGCTCGCCGGAAAAGGTGGCCTTTTGCTGCATCTGCTGAGCAGTGTGTTCAGCTCTAGGGAAAGAGGAAGGGGGTCAGACGGGTAAGAGTGACACGTTAGAAAATCTCCACGCAAAGGGGGGCAGGGGAGGATACATGGCCTATAGCAGTGATCTGCAAACTTGACTCTCCAGCTGTTAAGGAACTACAAGTCCCACAATGCATTGCAGGAGTCTGACAGCCACAGTCATAATTCATAAAGGCAAATGCATTGCGGCACTTGTAATTCCTTAACAGCAGGAGAGCCAAGTTTGCAGATCACTGGCCTATAGCATTGATAGATCAGCTTGGATTATTGGGCCATGATTTACCTGTGTATGGCTAGCTTTAGAGCAGGGATGTCAAACCGGTCCTACGAGGGCCGAGATCCTCACTCATTTTTGATACAGCTCAAATGAATTGAAGGGTCTTAATCAGGATAGGTGTGGTCCATCAGGTAGAACACATTCCTTTCTTTCTCAGTTCATCCTAAACACTGGCATGGATCTGGCCCTCCAGGCCTGGAGTTCGACACGTGCTTTAGATCAGTGTTTCTCAACATTTTATTGGTATGTACCCCTTTTAAAGCACAGTACTCTCCAAGTACCCCCTGGCATAGTAAACATTATCACAAGTACCCCTTGACAAATATATATTTAATTGTAGTACTTGATAATTGGTTCTAAACTATTTCCAAGCATTTACTATTGCTTTTAATCAGCTAAAATACTAATTTGGTGTTGTTTAAATAAGATTTATCATTTTCTAACACTCTAAAGTTGTTATTCTTGGTTAAGTATATGAAGCCCGAGTACCCCCTGGAACCATCAGAAGTACCCCCTGGGGTATGCGTACCACATGTTGAGAACCTAGGCTTTAGATTATGGTAGGGCGATCATACTATGGCAATGGTAGAGATCAGATTGCAAGGGACATATGTCCATATGATTTTGGACATGCAGAAGATGTCAGTGCTTTACAAATACATAGTAATTTATTCTTTGTTTGTTTTTGTTTCCATTTTTAATTTGTTTATTTTCTTCTTCTTTTTTTTTTTTTTGTTATCAGAAGCATATAAGATATAAAATAAATGCTTTGGCTTTTTGTGTTGTGTGTGAAGAACAGAATGTACCTTTAGTGTTGCCGTAAACAATTTTCTAATATAAAGGCCCATATGCAATTAACTTTTTCTCCTGATTTTGTTCCTATGCGTTATTCACACCTTGTCAATAAAATGTTTTTTTAAACCACCGGCAAGTAAGAAAATACTCAAAATAATTTTTACAGCATCTTTTTACCTTCTGTTCGGTACTTTTAAATTGCAAAGTACTGAAAAGTTATTTTAAAAAGAAGTTTAAAAATGACCTCCTAGGAGAAAATTCAGGAGAAAAGGGTAATTGTATATGGGCCAGTGAGAGCAAAGTCCTCAGACTCGGTGACTGGGCCATATTGTTCTTTGTGGAGCCATCTTATCTTCACTGAACTGCAGCAAAATGAGGAATTTCTTGTAGCTTGCCAGTCAAACCAGTAGGTGGAGCCCTTAACAAATATCATAGTTTTATTTGTGATTTTTATAGATATTGCTGATTGAATAAAATACTCCTTTTGTTTAAACAAAAATCCACTTGCAAGCAATAAACAATAATAAGAACAAATAAAAAAACATTATATTTTACCTTTAAGTTATGTATGCATTTTTTCTTGATTCAGGCTCAAGAACGTCATTAACCTTTTCATGACACAGCGTAGTAGTAATCACAATAACCAGACCATATTTTGAAGTCTAGCATGTGTACTTGGTAATAACTTCTTCCTAGATATCTTTCTCCACCTTTTTTCTGCCTGTTTGTTATTTTAATATTGAAATTGCTTTATTTATTTTTTTAGATAGTTGGAAATTTAATTTTTTTTTTCTAAAAGGGTGGAAATGGGAAAAATGTGGGGAAAAATTTAGCTTTTGCTTGCTTCATGTGGTACAGGTTCATCATTACAAAAACAAATTCAAATATTTTAACAAAAATATTTTCTCCAGGGTATATTTACTTAAAAGTTCACTAAACATGAGTTAATTTTGGTAATTGTGAGTGTGTTATTTGAGAGTATTTTGGAGTAATTCAACTGTTAATATCTTTTATAACTGCTTTGCATATTAAGGCAACATTTTAGAAAGGAAGGCTCTCTTTTAGTCACACATTTTAAGAACTGGTGTTTACATTTATGCTGTTACTCAAGAAAATTCTGACAATATTGGGGAAAAAAAGCAATTTTCTTAATTATTTCCCAGATAATGTTGCCTGGATGAAAGGATATTCATATTCTTATGTTTCTTCCAAGTTATGGAATACTACACGTTGTTCTGTATAATATGAGTCAATGAGGCTGTTTTAAATAAGCATGAGTGTATATTTTATTAATGTGTTGTTATTATTATTATTTGATGATAAAGGTATTTCTGTTGCTGGTATAAAAATGTAACTACAACATACATATTATTTAGTGTAAATTGATTTACTAAACTATAACTAGCAAACTATAAATTATTTAAATTAATTTATTTTTAATTTATTTTGATATTTGACAATTTATAATTTTTCCATATTTTATTTATTTTTTTTAAAAACATTCTTTATTTAAGTATTTACAATGTGCTATTAATGTGTTGTAAATTTTAACATAAAGCTCTCATTCCGCCTCCCGTTTTCTTTTATTGTAAATTGTGGTACATTTGCATTAATTAGGAATGCACCTTGTTTTGTGCCTTGCACCTCCATTTTTTTCAAGTGAAGATGCTAACATTGGCTGGCTGGCTCCTGTAGTTGCAGCAGAGGGGAGTTGGGCAGATTGGCTCTGTGTTAAACAGCTAAAGCTGCTGCCATAAGCTATGAAACACCCAGTTTAATTGCAACTGCATAATTACTCTGTTTACACTTCAGGGCAAAACTGACATTTTTTTTGTCCCTTTTCCTTGATCAGAAAACGGACAGTCAATGGATTTTGTGTTATTAATAGGATCTATTCACACTTGTCAGTCCGAAGCAGAACGCATAATTGCGACTTGCGCAATTTTTCCAGTCAAGCCGATGCATTTCCCTTAGAAGCTACGGTTGAAACGCTTTATACCAACCCACAGTGGACTGTCGGAGCAGACACCACACTGACCGCTCCCGTTGGCCATTGGAGATTTTCAGTAGCTCAGTAGGATCTGAGGCAAAGTCTTTCACTACCTTAATGGCAAGGACAGTGGTGGCAACATGGCAGTATATGGTCCTGCAGCATGGGGCAACTGTGCAGGTGCAAGTTTTGAACTGCATAGACGAGCACTTGCTTCTGCTGTGAAAAACTTGTGCCTGTGTAATTCTCAATTGCGCAGGGGCCACTTGGGGGAACTTCCTGGTTTTATAATTTGCATGGAGGATTTTTAATATAGGGAGCGGGGGGGGGGGGGTGGACCGAGGACAATGAGCAGCGCCAGGACACTTCTTCTACAGAGGTAATCTAGCCCACCATGGGCTTCAGTCATTTTTTGGACCCCAGTTTAGTGGTACAGTAAAGTCTTGGTTATCTGGCCCCAAAAGTGATCGGTTGTTGCTGGATAAGTGTGCTTTTTGGTCTCTTGAGACTCAATGTTAAAAAAGGCTCAGCTAATACAGTACTATATATACATACCATGAACTATACTAAATGTGAAAATACAGTAAATTAAAGTATATTAACCTTGGTTTAGCCGTGGTGGAACCCAGCCTTTAAGCACAGCAGAGCCCACAAACAGCCTAAGAAGTTGCCTGCACCATTGTGAGTACTGCCGACAATTTGTGCTGGTTGGCCGAGACTGCTGCTTAGTAGAGTTCTGGATAACAGGGACACTACTGTACTTTATTACATATGCTACTTCCTGTCCTATGGGAGATACAGAACCCGTGTCATATTTGTATTGTTGTCTCACACTTCCTGTTTCTGTTAGCTTGAGCAGTTAGAATAAATTCCTACAAACTACAAAAGCTTTTTATAGGACAAACATTTTATTTATATTACTCATAATTGTTAATAAACTCAGTTTTTATTTTATAATAATCTGAAGTGAAAAAAAAAGTTAAAAAGAACAAAAAAAGCCCATGGCCATAATAATAACTGTGTAGTTGTGGTATTTTCGGTGTGATGCCAGGAAAGGGTTACTACTAACCTAACCCACAATCCATCCACTGCAAGAGGAGGACTGAGGAGCAGACACAGGCCCTGTAATTGTGCTGCTGGGGCCTTGCTAATGCCTCGCCTGGAAGGATTTGCTGCGGTACAAGGAATATTTTTACATGAGGTGTTTTTGCAATTCTACAGCTCCCCTCCCAGCTGCAGCACAACCCCAGTGACTTGTACATCCCTCCCCCACCAGCAGCAGCAAGGCCAGGGACTGTGTTATGGAGAGAAGAGAGTGTAGTGAGGCAACTGCCAGTAATCACACTCAGTATGTGAGCTCCAGTCAGTGTGGCTCAGTGTGTGTGGGGGTAGGAGACAGGGAAAAACTGCAGCATTCAGTGGGGGGAGGGGAGGCAGTATTACTCACTGCTCCCTGGAAACCCTGTGGCTGTTGCTTTGATACGTTCCCTGGCAGCACATTAACATTGAGCAACTGTGGCCTGCGCCCTGCCGGAAACAGAAGAAGAGAAGAGGAGGTATGGCTGGAGCTTTCACCAATCTCTTGGGTTTTAATAGGGATGTCAGATTATGAAAAGCTGTCCGGCAAGGGGGATTGGAACAGGGCCAGTGCATGCTTTGACCGTGGGGGAGGGGAAGGAGGTGCCATTTTGTAAGCTGTGCCTCTTTTTCTGGATCCTTTAGCTGTGAGATGGACAGTCAGTGTACTGTAGTGAGGTAGGCCTTAGAAATGCCTGGATGATTTAAAGTGGCCATTGAGATTGGAGAACTCCAGGTTGTGCAGTTGCATCCAGCCATCAGCAGATCTATAGATAGTCATAGTACCCAACAAGTGTGTTTGCACTTTGGAAGGTGAGACAGGCCCAGACATTAAAGAGGAACTCCAGTGAAAATAATGTAATAAAAAAGTGCTTCATTTTTTACAATAATTATGTATAAATGATTTAGTCAGTGTTTGCCCATTGTAAAATATTTTAAATCCCTGATTTATATTCTGACATTTATCAAATGGTGACATTTTTACTGCTGGCAAGTGATGTAGCTGCTGCTTGCTGTTTTGGCAGTTGGGAACAGCTGTAAAACAGCTATTTCCCACAATGCAACAGGGTTTACAGACAGGAAACTGCCAAGAGTACGTACTCAGAATTTCTTTGTGGGAGGGGTTTCACCACAATATTAGCCATACAGCGCCCCTGATGGTCTGTTTGTGAAAAGGAATAGATTTCTCATGTAAAAGGGGGTATCAGCTACTGATTGGAATAAAGTTCAATTCTTGGTCGGAGTTTCTTTTTAAGTGTGTGTTTTTTGTCTCTAGTTTTTAAAGTGTATTCGGGCCGAACCTCTGGTCAAAAAGGAAATACTTTCTTAAAGAGACTCTGTATTTAAAAAGTCCCCTTGGGGGTACTTACCTCGGGAGGGAGAAGCCTCAGGGTCCCAATGAGGCTTCCCCCATCCCTGTAGCTGCAGGCAGTCCAGCGCTGGCTCTCCCGAATCCTCTCGCAATCCTCCCCCGACAAGCCTGACAAGGCTTTATTTATTTACGTCGCGGGATCCAGCGCAGGCGCAGTAGTGGCTCTTCCTTTGGGTTAGGCGGAAATAGCCATGCCCGATAGTATCCGTTCTACTGCGCAAACGCAAAAGGACTCGCGCCTGCGCAGTAGAGTGGATCGATCAGGTTCGGCTATTTCTGTCTTAACCGAATGAAAAGCCGCTAGTACGCCTGCACAGGATAGCAGAGAGGTAAATATTTACCTCGCCGCACTTCGGGGGACCCGGACAGGCTAACGGAGGAGGACGGGGGAAGCCTTGTTAGGATACAGAGGCTTCCCCCTCCCGAGGTAAGTATGCCCCAGAGGGATTTTTTTTTTTGTAATTACAGGTTTTGTTTAAAGAGAATCTGTAAGAAAAAAGTGCCCCTATGGTGTACTTACCTTGGAAGGGGGAAGCCTCTGGATTCTGTAGAGGCTTCCCACGGCATCCTCTGGTCCCCTGTTGTCACTCGTGGACTCCCCAAAAATTTCTGACAAGGGCTTGTCAGAAATGTGATCAAGGCCTCGATTCTCTTCAAACACGAGTGAGGCTGTACTGCACCTGCTTGACTATGGCTCCGTGCTGCTGTGCAGACGTAGCTGTGCTCACGCGGGTGCAGCACAGCCCTGGATCTTCTGGAGGGTCCAGGTAAGCGGTGGCTGGAGTGAGGAGGGCCCAGGAAGGCTCTATAAATATCCAGAGGCTTTTCTCTATTTAGGTATTTCATTTTTAGCCCAAGCATCGGTATAGGTTTACTTTAAATTTAGTAAAGTACTCACTTTAAACTTTTAATGCCCAAACAGATTTTTCAGGTGTCACTTTATCACTAAGAAAGTAGCTCCACATAAAGGGATGGGGCTTAGACATACAGTATGAGTGGCATCATGCTGCTAGAACTACTTATAGAGTTCCCACAAAAACATTCTCATTGGGCAATGTGTCCTAGGGGATTGTCAGTGGATGGCCAAAGTGTTCCTTCCTGATCAGATAACAAAATATTTTCATAATACCTAAGTTATATGTGCCTGAACCCAGTTCATTTTCCTCTTCTAGTCTACACCATTATCGTACCAGTGGTGGGTGAGGCTGCATGCTGGGCAGTGCAATAATGGTATCACTGTATTTTACTAATATAAATGCGAAAGTTTGGATGTTTGTTACTCAATCACACAACAATGGCTGAACGGATTTGAATGAAATTTGGCACACACATAGTACATTACCTGGAATAACATATAGGATACTTTTTATCCCCATAACCAAAAAGTGGGCGGAGACAAATACAAATTTCACTGGGAAATTGTAAACGGCAGCCGTTCTTACACTGTTAATGGCAGGGCTCTCAAACTTTGCACAGTTGGTCACTGGGTGACTGGGATTAATATTCAGAAAGGTGGGTGGGGCCTACAAAAGCCAATTAAAATTCACCTATTGATTTTCAAGGGGAATATTTAATTGCTGCCATTCTTGCACTGTTAATGGCACAAGCCTCAAATCTGGTAGAGTTGGTAATTGGGTGACTGTGGGATCAAATTCAGAAAAGGGGGTGGAGCCACAAACAGCCAATCAGATTTGTTTCATTTCAGTGCAAATTATTGATGCCAAAGACCGCAAAGCTCACAAACTAGGTCATTGAGTAATTGTGTGTTAGGGTTAGAGAAAGTGGGTGGAGCCAACATCAGCCAAATACATACCTGGGCAATGCCGGGCCATCAGCTAGTATATATATATAGCCTTAGCTGTCTTCTTGCATGCTATTGTGTTACAGTTCTAAAAATATGAAGGCAAAGGTGCCCACTAAAAATACAATTTCTAATGAACTATCATATTCTCGATACGGTCCATCAGATTGAAAGAAAAGAGCATATTTAATCGATCTACATCACGAAAAAATTCAACTTGCAATTAATTCTTGACCAATTAAGATCATATCTTAATACCATATCTTTAGAGGCTGGATAATGTGCTGGTGAAGAGCTCCGCCTCTGACACAGGAGACCAGGGTTTAAATTCAGCTCTTCCTGTTCAGTAAGCCAGCACCTATTCAGTAAGGAGACCTTAGACAAGACTCCCTAACACTGCTACTGCCTATAGAGCGCGTCCTAGTGGCTGCAGCTCTGGCGCTTTGAGTCCGCCAAGAGAAAAGCGCAATATAAATGTTATTTGTCTTGTTGATATCTATGAAAGAAAAATCAGCCAAGCAGAAACACGACAGAGCTTGTCTGTTTTCATCCAATATAATCTGAATAACCTGAACGAAAATACCATTGTTCACTAAAGATTGGACCAGTAATAGGCACCTTTACAGTAAAGCCCCATACACACGTTTTTTTAAACGACGGGATCGCTCAAGACCAGTCTTATCACCTGAACGACGGACTGTACACATGCCCGATTTGACGTCCGGACGACTGAACGACGGGACGTCCAAACGACCCGTCGTTTAAAAAAATCCGACGTGTGTGTGTGTGGACCTTAAAGGCATAAGTAAAAGTTCACCAACTACAAGCAAGAAATGCAGAATAAAAAGAGTTAGGTGTAATGCCAAGTATGATTGACAACATTTGTGGGATACAACTAAAATATTACATAATGCAGAGGACGCGTTACTGTTAGATACAACAAAGGTCCTGAATGGGCTGTTTTTCATCTGGCAGGAATATAGATCCATAGCCAATACCTTATTATGTATCTTATACTAAATCTTATACTATTTCCACGTTACAGAATGCCACATGAATAATTTTTAAAGGAAATGCATAGTCTATTTTTTATTTTGCATTTTTTTTAAATATATTTATTGTGTTTTTTTTATGATATTTATTTAGTGTTTCGATTTTTGTTGAACTATATGTGTGGATTACGTTGGTAGTTTCCGACATCTGGTGCTAATTTCATGTCAATAGCCCTATTACAAAAATATTTACTGAAGAAAACATTGATGTGTTGAGGGCTTATTCTACTGTATATGTTTGTGTGTGTGTAGGTGTATATACTGTATTATTTTCTTCAAGCGTGCTTTAGGTTTAGAATACCTGTCAATTTTGATTGCTCTGTGTACTCCTGTCAAACCTTATCACATGTGCAGAATTGTATACCCTTTCCACATGACTGGATACTTTATAAATTATTTTAAGAGAATGTATAGTCTATTTTTTATTTTATTTGTATTGTATTGATTTGATTTATTTATTTATTTTCATCTCTTTGTAGTTTGTGAATTACTTAGGTTGTTACCAACATGGTGCAAATATCATGCCAATAGCCCCATTAAAGCCGTAGGATTAGCCATACTATGCCAGGAAAAAAAACACATATATAGGTAGATAAATACTTGATCTACTTACATAATATATGTATTGTACTGTCCACGTTTTGATTTCAGTGAATTTTATATAGTAAATTAAGAGAATTCTGTTTCTGGTGGGGGGCTGGGGGCCCTGTCTTTTGCCCACAGTTTGAGGCTAAATCCTGATGTCATTCTTTCCTTAGCTTTTTTTCTTTTCTCTTCCAATCGCTGAGTCACCTCTGCCTTCCTTGTAAACAGGGGATCAGATTTCAGCTAGTCAGCTAGCCAGGGAAATAAAGGGAAGAGGAGGAATATATTATAGATAAAAAGAACCCCCAGCATGCAACTGTTTGGCAACGGGCTATTAAAGGGCCATTGCTCCTAAAATATGTGATAACTCAAAATCATAACAGCAGAAAAAGTTTTGAAAGTTTTTAATGCAGGATTAGCATCTTTATCACTTAATACACTCAGACCAGTTGCTGTTGGAATTTGATTTTTATGGTGACAATCCCACTTGAAAGGACAACGGAGGTGACATGTTACATGATGAGATAGACATGTGTCCCCTCTATGTCAAGCTCTTCACTGGCTAGCAATTAACCAGAGGATCCAGTTCAAACTCTTAACCCTAACCTACAAAGCTCTCCACGATCTCTGTCCCCTGTACATCTCCTCACTAGTTTCCAGATACCAACCCAACCGCAATCTCAGATCTGCACACAAGCTTCTTTCATCCTCTTCTACAATTACCTTCTCACATTCACGTGTACAAGACTTCTCACGTGCCTCACCCCTCCTCTGGAATGCCCTTTCAGAGCACATCCGCCACTCTCCCACCTTTAAAATCTTTACATGCTTCCTCAAAAAACCACCTTTTCCGACAAGCATATGCTCTAGCTTAGGCCATACACCCTTCAACCTCGCGTCTAGTTTTACTCCTTACTAAATATCCCAATCACGCTCTGCGTGTATATATACTGTGTACTTCCCCCACCTCTTGTTTCCACCCCATTCCTTTAGATTGTAAGCTCGCAAGGGCAGGGCTCTCACCCTTTTGTGTCTTGGAATGTTATTCATTTAATAGCTTGCACTCTGTTATACATTTTAGTCATCATGTTAAATCTGTTATTGTAATCACCAGTTCTGTATTTTGTACCAATGTCCATATATGATGTATATCATTGTCTGTATCGTTATGTATCGATGTTTGTTTTCTTACATTGTGCAGCGCCACAGAATATGTTGGCGCTTTATAAATAAATAAATAATAATAATGTGTATGTACAGTGCCTAGCACACAAATAACTATGCTGTGTTCCTTTTTTTTCTTTCTCTGCCTGAAAGAGTTATAAATCAGGTATGCAAGTGACAGTTTCTGTCCGGGTCGGCCTGGGTCAGACTATAGCATAACCCTCACTGATTAGTAATTACAGCCATAAAACACTTTTCTGTCAGTAAATGGCTTCTGAGAGCAGGAAAGAGATAAAAAAGGGTCAATAATTCATAAATTTGAGCTCTGGTATACTTCAATGAAGGTGCCATTGAGCAGAGGCAATGAAACAGTAAAAACGTAAAAACTAGATTTAAATATAAAATAAAACTGTGGGATATCTAAAAAAAAAGTCATTTTTAGGAGAAGGAGGGTGGATACTATTGTTTTTCTCATCAGTTTATTCTCACCTCGGATGTTCTTTAACCTCCCTGGCGGTAAGCCCGAGCTGAGCTCGGGCTATGCCGCGCAGGAGGATTTCTCAGGGCCTGCTGGGGCGATTCGCCCCATTCAAAGTGCTGTGCGCGCAGCCAGCACTTTGCTAGCCGCGCGCACAGCTCGATCGCCGCCGCTCTGCGGGCAGCGCTGTGGGCTGGATCGAGTGCGCATGACGTCAGGACGTCGGCTGACGTCCATGACATCATGCCGATCGTCGCCATGGCGACAGGAGAAGCCAAACAGGGGAACGCGTTATATACGCGCTCCCCTGTTTGCTATTGATGCCGGCGACGATCGCACTAGAGGGCCACATGCGCCCTCTAGTGGTGTTTCATGTAGCTACCACTCTGGTAGCTTTACATGAAACAAAAAATAAATTAAAAAAAACGATTTTTTTGCCCATTTGCAAAAAAAAATTAACCGCCAAGGAGGTTAAAGAGAACCTGAACTAAAAATAAAAAGTCAAAATAACCATACACAGGTCATACTTACCTCCCGTGTAATCTAATACTCAAACGCTTTCTCCTCTCCTACGTCCCATTTGTTCACTGTGATCAATGGAATTCTCTGTCCTCCATTTTAAAAATGGCCATTACCCCATAACAGCTTCCTGGTCAGCACACTGTTAAACTGTAATATCACCCACTTGAGCCATAGGGAAACATGGACATTACCTTGCACATTCAGCTGTAACTGACAGCGGCTGATATATAACTGACAGCAACTGGTATATTTCAGTTCTGACAAAATATTGTCAGAACTGGAAGGAATCACTGTAAGAAGAACATGTTGAGCTTCTGAGAGGAACTGTCGGTGAAGTTAGTATGTAATATTCATTTGCAGCTACGTCATGTGTTTATTTTAAATTATTGTCCTCGCTTCAGGTTCCCTTTAAGAGTATATTTACTGAGAAAAATGTTGACGTGTTTTCACTTCCTGTTTCCGGGTCCTCTAATGACATGTTTTAGACATGTAGGACAAAACTTATCATATTTTAAAATTAAAACAAATCCTGGAAAACAAAAGGCACACAACATCAGTTATAGATATAAACATAAGAAGTCTGACGAAGGCTCAATATCCGAAAGCTTACTCTTATGTATCTATAAGTTAGCCAATAAATGGTATCATCCTGATTCAAAACTTCTTGCTTTTACTGATGGCTAACACGGTACAATATTCTACTGCTACTAGATCAGTGTTCTCACCGGGCTCTTTTAGCCAGGCGCTCCACCCAGCTACTTTTGGTGAGCACCCGGCTGTCATCGGTTCATCTTTTCCTATGCTATAAGCAGAGTTGGGCACAGAAGCACCAGCCCAGCATTCTCTCATATTGCCCCACCCGGCTACTTTTTCACGCCACCCGGCTACTTTTTCATGCCACCTACCTGGAAAAAAATTCTGGGGAGAACACTGTAGATATAAACAAAACATGCAGTTGTTGTATTTCTAGTGTAAAGCCAGGAAAGGGTTACTACTAACCCACAATCCATCCACTGGTAGAGGAGGACCAAGGAGCAGACACAGGCCCTGTAATTGTGCTGCTGGGGCCTTGCTAATGCCTCGCCTGGAAGGATTTGCTGCAGTACAAGGAATATTGTTACATAAGCTGAGGTGTTTTTGCAAATCTACAGCTCACCTCCCAGCTGCAGCACAATCCCAGTGACTTGTATGTCCCTCCCTCTCCAGCAGCAGCAGCAGCAAGGTCAGGGACTGTGTAAGGAGAGAAGACAGTGTAGTGAGGTAACTGCCAGTGATCACACTCAGTATGTGAGCTCCAGGCAGAGTGGCCACAGCTCAGTGTGTGCTTGGGGCAGGAGAATACTGCATCACTCAGTGGGGGGAAGGGAGGCAGTATTACTTACTGCTCCCTGGAAACCCTGTGGCTGTTGCTTTGATACATTTCCTGGCAGCACATTAACATTGAGCAACTGTGGCCTTCGTCCTGTGAAAGAGGTATGGCTGAGCCTTGCACACCAATCTCTTGGGTATTCATGTGGGTGTCGGATTATGAAAAGTCGTCAGGCAAGGAGGATTGAAACAGGGCCAGTGCATGCTCTGACTGGGGAAGGGAAGGAGGCGCCATTTTGTATGCCTCCTTTTCTGGATTCCTTAGATGTGAGTTAGTAGACAGTCAGTGTAGTGAGTTAGGCCACATCAATGCCTTGCTTAGTGTGTTTTGCCTTCTTAAAACAGAACTTATGTGTTGCTTTTTAGTTGGAGGTCTTTTTGGTTTCTTTTAGTCCCCTATACTTTCCTTGTGGTTTTGGGTCACCGAGCTGCTTGGTTACTCTATTATCAATGCCTGGATGATTTAAAGTGGCCATTGAGATTAGAGAACACCTGATTGTTGCATCCAGCCATTAGAAGATCTATATATAGTCATAGCTTCTGAGCAGCATGGTGGCGTAGTGGTTAGCGCTCTCGCCTTGCAACGCTGGGTCCCAGATTCGAATCCCAGCCAGGTCAACATCTGCAAGGAGTTTGTATGTTCTCCCCGTGTCTGTGTGGGTTTCCTACGGGCACTCTAGTTTCCTCCTACATCCCAAAAACATACAGATAAGTTAATTGGCTTCCCCCTAAATTGACCTCAGACTTTGATACATTCACTACACAATACATACATAGACATATGACTATGGTAGGGATTAGAATGTGAGCCCCTCTGAGGTACAGTTAAGTGACAAGACAATATATACTCTATACAGCGCTGCATAAGATGTCATCGCTATATAAATACTAAATAATAATAATAGCTTCTGTACACAAGCAAGTGTGTTTGCACTTTGGAAGGTGAGAAAGGCCCTGACATTATATGTGTGTGTTTTTAGTCTCTAGCTTTTAAAGTGTACTCGGACTTAACCTCAGGTCAAGAAGCAGATACTTAAAGATAACCATTAAGGAAAAAAGTGCCCCTATGGGGTACTTAACTCGGCAGGAGGAAGCCTTTGGACCCTGATGAGGCTTCCCCTGTCTTCTTCAGTCTTGGGGATCCAGTGCTGACTGCCCCCGAAAATCCATCGATAAGCTTGTAGGTGGGCAACGCAGGTGCAGTAGGGGCTTCAGCATGTGGCAATATTTACCAATCCTTGCACCTGCACAAGCGCAGTACAAGCTTCCCCTCGGGCTCTGGCAGAAATATCCAAGCCCGATTGGGTCCGCTCTACTGTCCAGGCATTTCATGGGGTACCTTGTACTGCACCTACACAGAAGCGAGGATTGGTAAATATTGCCGCACGCTGTTCGCGGGCTGCCAGCGCTGGATCCCTGAGCCTGAAGAGAATGGGGGAAGCATCATCAGAATCCAAAGTTTCCCCTCTCCTGAGGTAAATACCCCCAGGAGCAGTTTTCTTCCACACAGGATTACTTTAAGAAGAGGGAAGCCTCTGGATCCTGTAGAGGCTTCCCACAGCATCCTCCGGTCCCCTGCTGTCACTCCTGTACCCCCCCAAAGATTTCTGACAAGGGCTTGTCAGAAATCTGATCAAGGCCTTGCTCCACTTCAAGCACGAAGAAGGGCGTATTGCGCATGTGCAGATAATCAGAAGAAGAAAAGTTAGATGTGATACCAGGTATCATGAAGGCTGTGGGATACAACTAACATATTACATACTGCAGAAGACACGTTACTGTTGAATACCACAAAGGTCCTTAATGGGCTGTTTTTCATCTGGTTGCAATATAGATCCATAGCCGAAACCTTATTATGTTTGCAAAATCTTATACTATTTCTACATTGCAAAATGCCTTGTGGATTATTTTTGAAGGTAATGCATAGCCTGTTGATTTAAAAAATATATATATTTATTGTGCTTTTTTATTGTATTTATTTAGTGTTTCAATTTTTTTGTACTATATGGTGAATTACGTGGGTAGTTAATGACATCTGGAGCAAATTTCATGTCAATAGCCCCATTACAAAAATATATTTACTGAAAAACATGTTGACGTGTTGAGGGCTTATTTTTCCCGCTGTATATGTGTGTGTGTTTAGGTGTATGTATTATTTTACTCATGCATGTGTTGTAAGTTTAGAACACCTGTCAAATTTGATTGTTCTGTCACCTCCTGTCACATTTGCAGAATTTTGTACCCTTCCCACATTACAAGATGCTTTATAAATTATTTTAAAATAATGTATTGCCTATTTTTTTTTCTTGTATCTGTATTATACTTATTTGACTTATTTATATTTATTTTATTTGTGGAGCACTTGGGTTGTACTTGTTACCAACATAGTGCACATTTCATACCAGTAGCCCCATTAAGAGGAATTTAAACCCAGGATTAAACTTCATCCCAGTCAGTCCCCCTTTCCCATGAAAAATCTTTACCTTTTCTTGAATAGATCGTTAGGCTGGCCTGTATAGCTGAAATTGTAGTTAAACTCCTCCCACAGTGTGATGTCGTGACCATGGTCCTGACAGTCTGCTGTCTGTGAACCTCGTTGCATTGTGGGAGATGCCAAGCAAGCAGCATCTCCCTCTGTGCATAGAACTCTCAGTTAGGGATGCTCATTCGGATTCCGCGGAAATGCAATTTCCGAAATTCCGATCAAAAATTGCATTTCCGCATCGGAATGCAGAAATTGGTAATGTAAGTGCGGTAGGCGGATTTCCGCCGGAAATCGCAGAAATTTCTGCCAACTTTAACATCGATTTTCTCAAAAACTGTAAGGTCTTTTTGAAAACTTTTTTTGCATCTTGTTCACAAGATTCAGTTTAATAAACCCTAAAAATTTGGTGTTTCTAGGCGTTTTGGAGGCTTTGCTATTAACCGCTAAAGTCAGCGGATTTTTACTGTAATGTAAAATGCAGAAAATCTGCATCTGCCTATTTTCTGCATTTTACATTACAGTAAAAATCCGCCGACTTTAGCGGTTAATACCAAAGCCCCCGTAAGTCCTAGAAACACCATTTGTCAGGGTTTATTAAACAGAATCTTGTGAACAAGATGCAAAAAAAAGTTTTCAAAAAGACTTTTTTAGTTTTTGAGAAAATCAATGTTAAAGTCGGGCGGAATTTCCGCGATTTCCGGCGGAAATTCCGCATTGGAATGCGGAAATTGGTAGCGGAAAGCGGAATCGGTAATTGGCAATGGCGGAATGCGGATTTACCGCGGAATCGGAAATTGGCATTTCCGAACATCCCTACTCTCAGTCACGAAACATTCTGCACAGATCACCTGACAGGACTAAAGATGTCGCCACCAGTGATACATTTCAGTATGTAAATCCGGGAGAGGAAAGATTTCACAATAGGCAAACACCGACTAAATAATTTACAAAAGAATATTGTAAAAAATAAGCAATTTTATTCATTATGTTATTTTCACAGTATATTTACTGAGAAAAATGCTGACGTGTTTACAAAACAAAATGTTTATTGCTCTCTCTCACTTCCTGTCTCTGGGATCTCCAGTGACACGTTTTAGAAATATAGGACAATACTTACAACAGTTATAGATATAAACATGCAGTTGTTATATTTCCGGTGTAATGCCAGGAAAGGGTTACTACTTATGCTGGGAATACACGGTTCGTTTTTGCCTTCGTTTAAACCTTCGTTTCGATTGTGCCTTTTGTCCTTTTCGATCCCGAAATAATCGATCATACGGTTAATATCACCACCCACGGTTTCGTTTTTTTTTTCGATTCTGATGGTTTCGTTTTTCCAATGATCGAAGGCTGCAAAGAAACGAAACGAAAATCCCTTTTTACAGGGACGGACTAGCATAAACGAATATATAATCGATCTGAAGAGCCATCAAGCCTACCAATGGCTCGATTAGATGGATAAAGAGAGATAATATCAAACATGTTCGATCACTAGTCGTTCGTTTTTGGGGTCTATTAATCGAAACTATAATGAGATTATGACTATTTTCACATACGTTTTCAACACTCGATTCGTTTACCGAACGAATCGAAGGTTTAAACGAAGGCAAAAACGAACCGTGTATTCCCAGCATAACCCACAATCCATCCACTGGTAGAGAAGGACTGAGGAGCAGCCACAGGCCCTGTAATTTTGCTGCTGGGGCCTTGCTAATCCCTCGCCTGGAAGGATTTGCTGCGGTACAAGGAATATTTTTACATAAGCTGAGGTGTTTTTGCAAATCGACAGCTCCCCTCCCAGCTGCAACACAATCCCAGTGAGGCTCTCCCTCTTCCCCCTTCTCACCACCACCATCAGCAAGGCCAGGGACTGTGTAATGGAGAGAAGACAGTGTAGTGAGGTAACTGCCAGTGATCACACTCAGTATGTGAGCTCCAATCAGTGTGGCCACAGATCAGTCTGTGTGGGTGGAGGAGACGGAAAAATACTGCAGCATTCAGTGGGGGGAGGGGAGGCAGTATTACTCACTGCTCTCCGGAAACCCTGTGGCTGTTGCTCTGATACATTCCCAGGCAGCACATTAACACTGAGCAACTGTGGCCTTCATCCTACTGGAAACAAAAAAAGGGAAGAGGAGGTATGGCTGATTCTTTCACCAAGCTCTTGGGTATTCTGATTATGAAAAGAGGAGGATTGGAATATAGTGCATGCTCAGAAGGTGGGGGGGGGGGGGGGGGAGGTGACATTTTGTATGATGGCCCTACTTTGCTGAATTCGTTAGCTGTGTCATAGTAGAGAGTAAAGGTGCCACTACAGAAGCCAACGACGGGTCCGCCGGACCCTCCCGCTGGGCGGACTTTCAGCAGACTGTAGTGCGTGTGTACGCACTGTCGGCGGATTGATAAGGCTGTTCCTGAACGATCCGCTCGGCGGATCGTTCAGGAACAGCCTTATCAGTCTGCACTACAGTCTGCTGAAAGTCCGCCCAGTAGGAGGGTCCAACGGACCCGTCGTTGGCTTCTGTAGTGCGTGTGTACGCACCTTAAGTGTGGAGAGGTAGGCCACAGAAATGCCTGGATGGTTTTAAGAATGCGTGAGGTGGAAAAATGCATTTAAAACAATTACCTCAATGTATTCCTAATGCCCAACAGTGGCGGCCCACGTCCTCTGTCATTACCCCCGTAGTGCAATCACCAACGCTTTATGCGGAGGGTGCTGTGATTGGAGAAATGATCCTTATGAGGTTTCCTGCTGGGTCCTCTAAACTAGACTAACGCCGTGTTTCTGCTATAGTGTTACGAATCTTAAAATGTGAAGGTTAGGCAAAGTAAAAGATGAAAGGTCATGCGCTACAAGCAAGAAATGCAGAAGAAAAACGTTAGTTGTGATGCCAGTTATCATAATGGCTGTGGGATACAACTAACATATTGCAGAATGCAGAAGAAACCTTACTGTTGGACTCCACAAAGGTCTTGATTGGGCTGTTTTACATCTGGTAGCAATGTATATTCATAGCTGTTGCATGTTTGCAAAATCTTATACTATCTCCGCATTACACAATGCCATGTTTTTTATATTTTGCATTTTAAAAATATATTTATTGTGTTTTTTTTATTATATTTATTTGTTTAATGTTTTGATTTCTTTGTACATACAGTACAGCGTGGATTACTTGGAAAGTTTGGCCTCGTTCACATTGCTAATGTCCGTGTGTCCCTCCGCGTTGGCCGGTTTTTGAAGCGTTTTTTTTTTCGATTCCAGGCGATTACCTGCGCGCTGTTTTTTTTTACCGTTTTTCTAATCGGTTTTGCCGAGTGATTGCGGTTTTTCACTTCCTGACGTCAGCCAGTCAGGAAGTGAACTCTTTGATCCGGAGAGGAATAAATACAATGTACATTTCTGATCTTACTCAGAGATACACACCTAGCCGCTCACTCCGCTCCTCCAATGAACTTCGCCTGACCGTCCCCCGCATCACCCAGTCTCATGCATGCCTCCAGGACTTCTCAAGAGCCGCTCCAACACTATGGAACTCCCCATCTCCACCCATTAGAGCAGCCCCCTCCTTCAACACCTTCAAGAAGGCCCTCAAAACTCACCTTTTCACTCTGGCCTACCCCCCATCACAAGTGCTCTAAACCCGCAGCTGAACTCTGGTCCGTACCTTTCATGTCCCTACCTCTCCCTCTAGATTGTAAGCCTTTGGGCAGGGTACTCCTCCTTTTGTGTCCTACCTGATCATGCACCTCCATTACTGTGCACCCATGCTATGCATCTGAGTGAACCTAACTTGCCTAATCTTCATGCTCCCATCCAGTGACTGACTAAGCATTACCTTAAAACCGCGAACCCAATCGCTGCACAAAGCGATTTTGTGAGCGTTTGCGTTTTTCCTATACCTTTCAGTGAGGCAACATCGCCTCATAAATGGCTCAGGCACCACTTTTCTGACCTGAACACGGACAGAAAGTTTAAATCTAAACTACACTATAGAGAAGCCTGATGTAGCCGCTTTCAGGGCGTTTTTGAAAAAACGCTTGCGCTTAAAATTGGCCAAAACGCCTCTGGTGTGAGCGAGTCCTTACTGATAGTATGCAAATAGCCCCATTACAAAAATATTTACTGGACAAAATTGTTGACGTGTTCAAAACTTATTTTACCAGATATATTAAATGTACAAATAGTATATATGGGTATACAGTATGTGTATGTATTATTGTAGGGTTTAGAACACCTCTCCACATTACAAGATAAATTATTCGGTACTTATCCGTTAGCCGGGCGCATCCGGCAGGTGGCGCTAATTACTATTCCCCCTCCAGGCCGACATGGATAGTAGGGAAAGATGTAACTCTGGTGGAGTTTTGTCGCCACCTAGAGGATGCGCCCGGCTAACGGATAAGTACCAATTATTCTTTAGGCATATATTTTATTTTATATTTTTTATTTTTTCATTTGTATTGTATTAATTTGATTTATTTATTTTCATTTTTTTGCATTTGAGAATTACTTACAAATTTCACATCAATAGTCCCATGCAAACTATATTTACTGAGAAAAATGTTGACGTGTTTACAAAACTAATTTTTCATCACAATTTTCATTTCCTTACTCTGGGGCCTCCAATGACACTTTTTAGAAACCTAGGACAATAATTACATTATTTGTATTAGGGGTTAACTATTTCTGTTCTCCGTTCTCAGTTTATATGATTTTAAATTGAATACAAATCCTGGAAAAACAGTTATTTCCGGTGTAATGCCAGGAAAGGGTTACTACTAACCAGCAATCCATCCATTGGTAGCAGAGGACTGAGGAGCAGACACAGGCCCTGTAATTGTGCTGCTGGGGCCTTGCTAATGCCTCGCCTGGAAGGATTTGCTGCGGTACAAGGAATATTTTTACATAAGCT
This sequence comes from Hyperolius riggenbachi, assembly GCF_040937935.1. Classification (NCBI taxonomy): domain Eukaryota; kingdom Metazoa; phylum Chordata; class Amphibia; order Anura; family Hyperoliidae; genus Hyperolius; species Hyperolius riggenbachi. The sequence goes on from NC_090654.1 coordinate 44,577,547, forward strand.
GAGGTGTTTTTGCACATCTACAGCTCCCCTCCCAGCTGCAGCACAATCCCAGTGACATGTGCGTCCCTCCCCCACCAGCAGCAGCAAGGCCAGGGACTGTGTTATGGAAAGAAGACAGTGTAGTGAGGTAACTGCCAGTGATCACACTCAGTATGTGAGCTCCAGGCAGTGTGGCCACAGCTCAGTGTGTGTGGGGGGAGGAGACGGAAAAATACTGCATCACTCAGTGGGGGGAGGGGAGGCAGTATTACTCACTGCTCTTAAGAAATCCTGTGGCTGTTGCTTTGATACATTTCCCTGACAGCACACACTGAGCAACTGTGGCCTTCGTCCTACTGGAAGGAAACAAAGGGAAGAGGAGGTATGGCTGAGCCTTTCACCATTCTCTTGGGTAATAATGGGAGTGTCAGATTAAGAAATTAGATAGATAGATAGTGGGGGAGGGGGAGTGGTGCCATTTTCTAGGCTGTGCCTCCTCTGCTGGCTTTATTAGCAGTGAGATAGTACATAGTCACAGAGGCCTGCTCAAATTATGATGATTTAAAGTGGCCATAGACATTATATAATAATTGGATGGGCAGTCACATCTTACCATAAGCAGATATTTATGATCATAGTTTTATTACCCAGACAAGCATGTTTACAGTTTGGGGCAGGGCTGCGGAGTCGGAGTTGAGGAGTCAGAGCAAATTTGGGTACCTGCGGTCAGAGTCGGTGGTTTCACAAACTGAGGAGTTGGATGATTTTTGTACCGACTCCACAGCCCTGGTTTTAGGGCAGGAAGGCGGGGGACCCAGGCATTGCTCAGTTTCACTTTGTCTTGTGGAAATCAGCAGAAATCGGAGAAGATTAAGGGGTTGATTCACAAAGGTTACTTATTTTTCATCTTAACTGTAAGGAGTGCTAATGCATGAGATAAGCAAATAAGGAGAGATAATTCATGAGATTAATAGATAAGGAGAGCTAAACCATGAGTTATGTCAATTAAGGAGAGCTAAACCATGAGTTATGTCAAATAAGAGCTTAACCATGAGTTACGTCAAATAAGAGCTGAAACATGAGTTATGTCAAATAAGGAGAGCTAAACCATGAGTTATGTCAATTAAGGAGAACTAAACCATGAGTTAAGTTAGATAAGGAGAGCTAAACCATGACTTATGTCAAATAAGGAGAGCTAAACCATGAGTTAAGTTAGATAAGGAGAGCTAAACCATGACTTATGTCAAATACGGAGAGCTAAACCATGAGTTAAGTTAGATAAGGAGAGGTAAACCATGAGTTGAGTTAAATAAGGAGAGGTAAACCATGAGTTAAGTTAGATAAGGAGAGGTAAATCATGAGTTAAGTTAGATAAGGAGAGGTAAATCATGAGTTAAGCCATTTAAGGAGAGATAAATTGTGAGTTAATAAATAAGGTGAGATAATTTAACAGAAAAGCTTTGTGAATCAGGCCCTAGGTGATCTAACCATACCTCTAAACCCAGAGGGCCGAGAGGAGTCTCCATACATATTAGAATGTCACCAATCTATGTGAAGTCAGATGATTTCACCTCAAATCTATTGTCATCTATAAACCTTTCAAAACAAAAAACACAGAAGCGCTCCAATCTGCCATACCTTCATGCAGGGTTCAGTGGGTGACCCCAGAAACAATATGATGAGAGGTTTCCAAACCACTTCTGCTCTGCTATCTTGAGAATTTATGTCACTTCATTTTGAATACACTAGTTGTCCCCCTATAGACTTGAGAGTTTCATTGGATGATCCAGTTTCATTCAACCCGACCAGGCCTGTGGAGTTGGTACAAAAATCCTCAGACTCCTCAGTTTATGAAACCACTGACTCCAGGTACCCATAAATTGCTTGACTTCTCGACTCTGACTCCACAGCCCTGCTTTAGACACATTGGGCAAGTTTTCGCCTAGGTGATATTTTAACACTTTATCAGTAAAATGCCTTAAAGAGAATCTGTACTCTAAAATTCTTACAGCAAAAAGCATACCATTCTATTCATTATGTTCTCCTGGGCCCCTCTGTGCTGTTTCTGCCACTCTCTGCTGCAAACCTGGCTTGTAATTGCCAGTTTTAGGCAGTGTTTACAAACAAACTAACCAGCTTGTGATAGGCTCACATAAGCAGAGTGTGTGAGTCATACAGAGCCTGCAGGGGGCCTTGAGAGGGTGTGTATAGCTTCTATCCAATCACAAGCAGACCTGCACATTCCAGTCTGACTGCCTCAGCCCGACAGAGCAGCCGACAGAGGAGAGAAGATTAGATCATATAACATAGATAATACAGTCACTGTGCAAGTAGGAACGGCTGCAGTAAGCCAGACCACATTAGAACAGGTATAGGAACTTATAGGATGGAAGAAATAAGGCTGAAAATGTTGTTACAGAGTAAGCCACCAACGAGCAAGAAAATAATCAGAATAATTTTGACAGTACCTTTTCACCTACTAATTGGTACTTTTTCAATTACAGAGTGCAAAAGTTATTTTAAACAGATGAAAACTTATCTCCTAGGAGAAAACTTAGAAGAAAAAGTTAATTTAATAAGGGCTTGTTTCCATGCAGTGCAGAGTCCCGTGGCTCTGCGCTGCGCGTCACTCCCGCTGGGGGGGGAGCCTTGCGTTCCCATTCATTATACTGAATGGGATCCTGGGCTTAAAGTGAACCTTAACCCTGTAACTAAAAAAAGTTTCACTTACCTGGGGCATTCCCAAGCCCCCAGCAGCTGTCCTGTGCCCTCTCCGCTCCCGCAGTGTCCTCGTTGCGGGTTAGTTTCCCATCAAGTGCAGGAAGGCGCTTCCAATTGACAATAGAAAAAAATTACATAAATAGTAACCTATAGTTAATTATGCATAGGCGTAATTTCTTTCTACCACTACCGGTATTTATATTTTGTGTATACCATTGTTTGTATAACTATGTACCCCATGTTTTGTTCTTACTCTGTACAGCGCCACGGAATATGTTGGCGCTTTATAAATTAATAATAATAATAATCTTCATAGTTTCTGGATGGTGGTGTTGAGCGGTTCCCCTCATTCTAATACTTCTGTTTTGTTCTGTCTATTGATGGTCAGCATTTCATGCCTTATATTTATATCTTAAGAATTTGTCTGTTTTTTTTTTATCTTGTATTGCAGTCATACTTTCTACAGCTCTTAATGTAATTTGTATTTTAGGCACTGCTGGCCTATCAGACGGAACCTTGATTTGAAGCAAGGAAGCTAAAATTGAGGCATAACTGGGAAAAAAGGTATTTTGCTTACACTCTCTCCACTTTACAGAATGCAATGTGATTTATTTTTTTCTAAATAAGTCTTTATTGGAAATGTTTAGATTACAACAACAACGTATAAGTAACAAAAAGAAAAAGGAAAAATTGCAGATCGTACATTGGTTACATGAGGTCTTAACAACAAGGTAGGTTCAGAGTCCTGGGCAGATAACCAATAATAGTCCTTGGAGAAGCTGCGAAAAGTGTTAGATAAGTGGTCCAGAGAATCTCACAGCTCATGGGTTGGGACTTCTGTGTGACAAGAGATAATGAAAGACTACATATTAACCACTTGAGGACCTAGGGCTTTCTACCCCTTAAGGACCGGCCACTTTTTTTCCATTCAGACCACTGCAGCTTTCACGGTTTATTGCTCGCTCATACAACCTACCACCTAAATGAATTTTGGCTCCTTTTCTTGTCACTAATACAGCGTTCTTTTGGTGCTATTTAATTGCTCCTGCGATTTTTACTTTTTATTATATTCAGCAAAAAAGACATGAATTTTGGCAAAAAAATGATTTTTTTAACTTTCTGTGCTGACAGTTTTCAAATAAAGTAAAATTTCTGTATACATGCAGCGCGAAAAATGTGGACAAACATGTTTTTGATTAAAAAAAACCCATTCAGCGTATATTTATTGGTTTGGGTAAAAGTTATAGCGTTTACAAACTATGGTGCAAAAAGTGAATTTTCCCATTTTCAAGCATCTCTGACTTTTCTGACCCCCTGTCATGTTTCATGAGGGGCTAGAATTCCAGGATAGTATAAATACCCCCCAAATTACCCCATTTTGGAAAGAAGACATCCCAAAGTATTCACTGAGAGGCATAGTGAGTTCATAGAAGATATTAATTTTTGTCACAAGTAAGCGGAAAATGACACTTTGTGACACGAAAAAAAAAAAAAAAAAAGTTTCCATTTCTTCTAACTTGCACCAAAAAAAAATGAAATCTGCCACGGACTCACCATGCCCCTCTCTGAATACCTTGAAGGGTCTACTTTCCAAAATGGGGTCATTTGTGGGGTGTGTTTACTGTCCTGACATTTTGGGGGGTGCTAAATTGTAAGCACCCCTGTAAAGCCTAAAGGTGCTCATTGGACTTTGGACCCCTTAGCGCAGTTAGGCTGCAAAAAAGTGCCACATATGTGGTATTGCCGTACTCAGGAGAAGTAGTATAATGTGTTTTGGGGTGTATTTTTACACATACCCATGCTGGGTGGGAGAAATATCTCTGTAAATGACAATTTGTTAATTTTTTTTACACACAATTGTCCATTTACAGAGTTATTTCTCCCACCCAGCATGGGTATGTGTAAAAATACACCCCAAAACACATTGTACTACTTCTCCTGAGTACGGCGATACCACATGTGTGGCACTTTTTTGCACCCTAACTGCGCTAAAGGGCCCAAAGTCCAATGAGTACCTTTAGGATTTCACAGGTCATTTTGCGGAATTTGATTTCCAGACTACTCCTCACGGTTTAGGGCCCCTAAAATGCCAGGGCAGTATAGGAACCCCACAAATGACCCCATTTTAGAAAGAAGACACCCCAAGGTATTCCGTTAGGAGTATGGTGAGTTCATAGAAGATTTTATTTTTTGTCACAAGTTAGCGGAAAATTGATTTGTATTGTTTTTTTCACAAAGTGTCATTTTCCGCTAACTTGTGACAAAAAATAAAATCTTCTATGAACTCACCATACTCCTAACGGAATACCTTGGGGTGTCTTCTTTCTAAAATGGGGTCATTTGTGGGGTTCCTATACTGCCCTGGCATTTTAGGGGCCCTAAACCGTGAGGAGTAGTCTGGAAATCAAATTCCGCAAAATGACCTGTGAAATCCTAAAGGTACTCATTGGACTTTGGGCCCTTTAGCGCAGTTAGGGTGCAAAAAAGTGCCACACATGTGGTATCGCCGTACTCAGGAGAAGTAGTACAATGTGTTTTGGGGTGTATTTTTACACATACCCATGCTGGGTGGGAGAAATATCTCTGTAAATGGACAATTGTGTGTAAAAAAATCAAAAGATTGTCATTTGCAGAGGTATTTCTCCCACCCAGCATGGGTATGTGTAAAAATACACCCCAAAACACATTGTACTACTTCTCCCGAGTACGGCAATACCACATGTGTGGCACTTTTTTGCACCCTAACTGCGCTAAAGGGCCCAAAGTCCAATGAGCACCTTTAGGCTTTCACAGGTCATTTTGCGGAATTTGATTTCCAGACTACTCCTCACGGTTTAGGGCCCCTAAAATGCCAGGGCAGTATAGGAACCCCACAAATGACCCCATTTTAGAAAGAAGACACCCCAAGGTATTCCGTTAGGAGTATGGTGAGTTCATAGAAGATTTTATTTTTTGTCACAAGTTAGCGGAAAATGACACTTTGTGAAAAAAACAATACAAATCAATTTTCCGCTAACTTGTGACAAAAAATAAAATCTTCTATGAACTCACCATACTCCTAACGGAATACCTTGGGGTGTCTTCTTTCTAAAATGGGGTCATTTGTGGGGTTCCTATACTGCCCTGGCATTTTAGGGGCCCTAAACCGTGAGGAGTAGTCTGGAAATCAAATTCCGCAAAATGACCTGTGAAATCCTAAAGGTACTCATTGGACTTTGGGCCCTTTAGCGCAGTTAGGGTGCAAAAAAGTGCCACACATGTGGTATCGCCGTACTCAGGAGAAGTAGTACAATGTGTTTTGGGGTGTATTTTTACACATACCCATGCTGGGTGGGAGAAATATCTCTGTAAATGGACAATTGTGTGTAAAAAAATCAAAAGATTGTCATTTGCAGAGGTATTTCTCCCACCCAGCATGGGTATGTGTAAAAATACACCCCAAAACACATTGTACTACTTCTCCCGAGTACGGCGATACCACATGTGTGGCACCTTTTTGCACCCTAACTGCGCTAAGGGGTCCAGAGTCCAATGAGTACCTTTAGGCTTTACAGGGGTGCTCAAAATTTAGCACCCCGCCCACTTGCCAGGACAGTTAACAAACCCCACAAATGACTCCATTTTGGAAAGAATACACAACAAGGTATTCCATGAGGGGAATGGTGAGGTCATTGAAAATTTTATTTTTTGTCACAAGTTAACGGAAAATGACACTTTGTTAAAAAAAAAAAAAAAAAAAAAAATTCTGCTAACTTGTGACAAAAACTAAAATCTTTTATGAACTCACCGTGCACCTCACATAATACTTTAGGGTGTCCTCTTTCCAAAATGGGGTCATTTGTGGAGTCTGTCCTGGCATTTTAGGGTCTCTGCAATCATTACATGTATGGCCAGTATTAGGAGTTTCTGCTATACTCCTTATATTGGGTATACAAGTAATGCACTCTGGGCTGAAAGGAAAAATGAACGGCAAACATACCTTGCTCCACATCAATGGCAGATCTTCCTCCACATCAATGGCAGTGATAACCTCAGGAGAGAGACACCCCGTGCCACCCTGCACTCAGGGTGAGCCACCAACTTATGTGACTGGGCCTCAGAACTTTAGTATACAGCATTATGCCTGTAGGATACAGCAATATGCCTGCCAATAGAGATGACTCTGTGTGGCATTAAAGCATCATCATAGGCCCAAATCACATATAAACCGGGGGTGTCCACACTCAAGGGAAATTCAAACATGCCGTCTTATATCGCCAACCCAGGACAGATCAGCAATATCAAGCATGGAAACCGATCCTTCTTCCCATTTTTATGCTTACCCGTTTGGTCTTCAAGCTTACCTCTCCTCTCCCTGCGACAATGTGCGAAAGACCACTGAGTGTGTGCCTACTCCTGTGTCTGGAGTTCCCTAGGTTCTAATAGTGTACCTGCTCGTGGTACCTCTCAAAACACGGCCCTACGCATAGACCAGGCTGGTCAGGACAGCGGGGACAATAATAAACGGTGTCACTCCTTGTTCCAGCCCTGCTGCAGACACGGCAACGTTTTCTTCGGATGCGTTGACCTGGGGCACACGGAAGCTGATAGGCGTAATGCCTTCCATGCAGTCGGCTAGTTGCATCTGGGGGGGGGGGCCTGGCACCTCCTGGATACAGGATGTCCATAATGATCTCTTCCTGAAATTGGAGGAAAGATCCAGTTCTCCCAGCCTTACTGTAGAGAACAAAGCTGTTGTAAACTGCCAATTGAATCAGATAAAAAGACACTTTCTTATACCAGCGTCTTGTTTTCCGGGTAACTAAATAGGGCGCTAACCTCTGGTCATTGAAGTCCACCCCTCCCATGTTGACATTATATTCGTGGACGACAAGGGGCTTTTCAATGACCGCAGTTGCCCGTTGAATTTGGACTGTCGTGTCTGTGTGAATGGTGGACAGAAAGTAAACGTCCCTCTTGTCCCTCCATTTCACCGCGAGCAGGTCTTCAGTACGCAAGGCGACCCTCTGCCCCCGTAAAAGTCTGGTGGTAACGAGCCGTTGGGGGAAGCCCTGGCGACTAGGCCGCGCAGTGCCACAGCATCGGATTCCTTCTAACTTTAAGTGCTGAAAGAGGGCCACACTTGTGTAATAATTGTCCACAAAAAGATGGTACCCCTTCTGGAACAAGGGTGACACCAAGTCCCACACAACCTTTCCACTGCTCCCCAGGTAGTCAGGGCATCCGACCGGCTCCAATTTTGAGTCTTTTCCCTCATAGACCCTAAAACGACATGTATAGCCTGTGGCCCTTTCACAGAGCTTATACAGTTTCACCCCATACCGGGCGCGCTTGCTTGGGATGTACTGTTTGATGCCAAGGCGCCCGGTAAAGCGTAAGAGGGACTCGTCTACGCAGATGTTCTGTTCAGGGATATAAGCATCTGCAAATGTTGATGACAGGTGGTCTATGAGGGGCCGAATTTTGTGGAGCCGGTCATAAGCAGGGTGGCCCTTTTCATGACAGGTTTTGTCGTCGTTGAAGTGCAGGAAGCGCAGGATGGACTCAAATCGTGTCCTGGACATGGCAGCAGGGTACAAGGGAACATGATTTACTGGGTTCGTAGACCAATACGACCGCAGTACATTCTGTTTCATTAGTCCCAAGTGAAGGATAAGGGCCAAAAAGATTTTAATGTCGGAAACTTGGACTGGTTTCCACCCGAAAGGCTGGGCATACATGCTCTCCGGGTGCTCGGTGATGAATTGTGTGGCTTTACGGTTGGTCTCAACCACAATTAAGTCCAAGAGAACCTGGGTGATGAACAGCTGCAAAAAGTCTAGGGCCGTTCCTAGATGAGCTGTCGCCACCTGGACTCCAGACTGGGCGGTGAAAGGGGGCACTACGGGTGCGGCGGAATCAGGGGATTGCCAATCTGGTTGTGCCAGCACCTCTGGGAGTCTATGGGTACTACGGGCCCGTCTTCTTGTTGGTGGCTGCGACGGGGGTACTACTGCACTTGCCACCGTACCAGTTTCAACTTCCATGCTGACGCTCACCACTTCGTCAGGGTCTACGGAAGCACTGGCACTAAGTCCAGGAGATGCTGCGCTGCTGGTGCCTGCCTCACCAAGAAAACTATCAACAGCGCTAGCACCACCCTGCTGCCCTTGAGTCGGATCCTGCGCCACCTGCGGTCTAACGACTTGGGGTCTGGTACGCCTGGCTCTAGCCGGGACCATAGCCTCGTCATCACTATCGGTCAGGGAACCACTGCTTTCTACAGGTTCAAAATCGGACCCGGAAGATTCGACGGATGATTCTTCCCAAAAGAACTCATCCGACTGGTCCATGTACCTGTATACCTCGTCATCGGAAAGCCCCCTTCTTGCCATTTTGGATTGCTAAATTTATGGGGTTTTCCTCCGAGACTACCCAGAAAAAAAGAGCACCTACCTAGCAAAAAGGGAGTATTTGAGAGGTATTGGGGTTGGTGGGAAGTGGGGTCTCAGAGGCAATCAAACAATCACGGGACAATCAAATCCAATTACAGCACAATCGACTCCAATCACAGCACAAGCAGATCTGATGCACTCGGAAGGTGATGGGGGGAGGGTGGGATTGGGTGTGGCGGGAAGTGGGGTCTCAGGCAATCAAACAATCACGGGGCAATCGAAGCCGATCACGGGACAATCAAATACAATTACAGCACAATCGACTCCAATCACAGCACAAGCAAATCTGATGCACTCGGAAGGTGGTGGTTGGAGGTGGTGGGGGGTGGGGGGGTGGGGTTGGGTGTGGTGGGGGGGAGGGTGGGGTTGGGTGTGGCGGGAAGTGGGGTCTCAGGCAATCAAACAATCACGGGGCAATCGAAGCCGATCACGGGACAATCAAATACAATTACAGCACAATCGACTCCAATCACAGCCCAATCAAATCTGATGCACTCGGAAGGTGATGGGGGAGGGTGGGATTGGGTGTGGCGGGAAGTGGGGTCTCAGGCAATCAAACAATCACGGGGCAATCGAAGTCGATCACGGGACAATCAAATACAATTACAGCACAATCGACTCCAATCACAGCCCAATCAAATCTGATGCACTCGGAAGGTGATGGGGGAGGGTGGGATTGGGTGTGGCGGGAAGTGGGGTCTCAGGCAATCAAACAATCACGGGGCAATCGAAGTCGATCACGGGACAATCAAATACAATTACAGCACAATCGACTCCAATCACAGCACAAGCAAATCTGATGCACTCGGAAGGTGGTGGTTGGAGGTGGTGGTGGGGGGGGGGGGTGGGGTGGGGTTGGGTGTGGTGGGGGGGGGGGTGGGGTGGGGTTGGGTGTGGTGGGGGGGAGGGTGGGGTTGGGTGTGGCGGGAAGTGGGGTCTCAGGCAATCAAACAATCACGGGGCAATCGAAGCCGATCACGGGACAATCAAATACAATTACACCACAATTGAATACAAGCGCAGCACAATCGAATACAAGCGCAGCACAGTCAAATACAATGCACTTGGACGGTGATTAGGGGGGGGGTCTGAGGGCGATTTGAGGGGATGGGAGGTTGATCAGGAGCCTGCACGGGGCAGACTGAGTCCTGATCTGATGAGAGGCAGACACAGGGGGTTACTGATCAAAGATCAGTTAGTGATTGCTGGGGAGGACAGATGTAAACAAACAGCAGGGGATGTAATCAGAAGGGGGGTACGAGGGCAATCGAGGGCCTGGGCAGGTGATCGGTTACCCCCGCGGGGCAGTTAGGGTCTGCTCTGATGGGTGGGGGTGCTGAGGGCTGATGGACAGGTGATAGACAGGTGATCAGAGGGGGATCAGAGGGGGATCAGAGGGTAATGTAGCTGTATACAAATGTATACAGTATACAGGGGGGTAGTCTGGGATGGGGTGTGGGGGTGATCTAAAGGTAGGGAGGGGGGATCAGGGGTGACTAGGAGGCAGTTAGGGACCTAAACTAAGGGGCAGCGTCGCTAGTTAGTGGCAGGTGGGGGGGGTGGGGGTTTTGCAGGGGTGCAAGGGTGCTGGGCAGGGGTCTGCTGGGGTGATCAGGGGGGGTATGAGGCCTGGGGTGGGTGATCAGGGAGGCTGTGGGCAAAATCAAGCTGCGTGCAGTGAGACTTACAAGTGCTTCCTCCTCGCTGGTGGTCTCTGGAACAATGAGACCACGAGGCGAGGAGGAAGCACGTATAAGGCACTTTGTTTACCTAACAAAGTGCCTTATACTCAGGGATTGGCTGATCCTGCGGATTCCTCCGCTCGCCGGCTCTGCTAAGTGGCCGGCGAGCGGAGACAAAATGCCCGTGCTTCGATCCCGGGCGGAGGATCGCGTCACGGATGACGCGATCGCTCCGCCCATGCCCTTAAATGGACTGCCGCCTCTGTGGGTGAGGCCGTCCTGCAGGGCTCCACTTCCCCGCCGCCCCTGTGTAGTGGGCGGTCGGGAAGTGGTTAAGAAAGGACTCTTAACCACCCTGGCGTTCTGATTAAATCGCCAGGGTGGCTGCGGGAGGGTTTTTTTTAAATAAAAAAAAAACTATTTCATGCAGCCAACTGAAAGTTGGCTGCATGAAAGCCCACTAGAGGGCGCTCCGGAGGCGATCTTCCGATCGCCTCCGGCGGCAAGAAATAACACGGAAGGCCGCAATGAGCGTCCCTCCGTGTTTCGCTTCCCTCGTCGCCATGGCGACGAGCGGAGTGACGTCATGGATGTCAGCCGACGTCCTGACGTCAGCCGCCTCCGATCCAGCCCTTAGCGCTGGCCGGAACTGTTTGTTCCGGCTACGCTGGGCTTGGGCGGCTGGGGGGACCCTCTTTCGCCGCTGCACGCGGCGGATCGCCGCGCTGCAGCGGCGATCAGGCAGCACACGCGGCTGGCAAAGTGCCGGCTGCGTGTGCTGCTTTTTATTTGGTGGAAATCGGCCCAGCAGGGCCTGAGCGGCAGCCTCTGGCGGTGTTGGACGAGCTGAGCTCGTCCAGACCACTCAGCAGGTTAAGGTGCGTACACGCGCACTACTAAATGCAACGACGGGACCGCCGGACCCTCCCGCTGGGCGGTCTTTAGCCGACAGTATGCGCATGTGTACGCGCTGTCGGCGGACTGATAAGGCTGTTTTTGAACGATCAGAAACAGCCTTATCAGTCCGCCGACAGCGCGTACACACGCACTACTGTCGGCTGAACGTCCGCCTAGTGGGAGGGTCCGGCGGACCCGTCGTTGCCGGTGGTACTGCGTGTGTACGCACCTTTTAGTCTGAGTGAGATAAGGTCTCCTGAAACATACCCAGCATCTGCTATACAATCTGTATGGTAAAAAGGAGGGTGAAAGGAGAGAGATAGATGGGCGCTATTCATAAAACATTTGTGGTGAAAAAATTTGTGGAGGGAAAATACCGCATCGGTATTTTAGACTTCTGGGTGGTCATTCATAAAAATGTTGCCAGCTGCGATAGCAGTGCGGAGATTTCCCGCTGTAGGCTGGCGGTAGGCAGTTGGTAACCTTTCAGGAACACACAAGCTGGCAGAGTCCCTCCGTGCGGTGTTCTCTCTGCTGCTGCTTAGGAGGGCTGTCCCATTAAGTTACATGGTCTCCGCACGCTTATCGCTACACCCGAGGAAGCGGTATTTCCCGTCCACATACCGCTTTCTCTAATATTTATGAATTGACATTTTGTTAAATTTTCTAGATAAATCTCGAAAATTACCGCACAAGGCGGAAATGTATCACTCTGCTGGGGAGTTGTAGCTTTTCACGTGGAAACAGCTTTTATGAATTGAGACTTTGCTAAATGGTCGGGAAAGTCAGCTGTTTTGAGCATTACCGTGTGCAGGAATGCTTTATGAATAGAGGCCATAGATAGGAGATACAGGGATAAGAGAGGGTAGGGGGAAAAAGGAGAGGGGAGTGTGCCGAGGCCCGTATCATCATCTGTAATCAGTAGTATACAGAGTTTTGAGGGGGTCGTATGTCTGCAAACTATGTCGCAAGCAGGGCAGCCGCCATGTGCCTCTCGGATTCACAAGCCCTACTCCATAGAGCCAAATTAATCCATGCCATGCACTGATGAGGATCAAACAATCCGAAACAGTCTGTATGCATGTTGGATTATTATGGCTCTGTACAAATTAACAAGCTGACACATCATTGCATTCCAGCGGTTCTGGAGGTGTGTTTAGCTTCTAAGGGTACAATGGTTAATTTGCATATATTAGCAGTGTTGCTCTGGGAGACATCTCAAGCTCACTCCAACCTGAATTCTCGCAAATTCTTTCTGTTTTAGGAAAGCAAACTTTTGTCATTTTTAAAGGTAATGTAAGGCTTTTTTTTCTCATTTTTGTTAATTTATTGTGTTTAATATTAAAAATGTAATGTAAATATGTAAGCATTGTTGAAATGTATAATGAAAATATAGAATCTATCATTTTCTATTATTTTTTTTGTAAAGTTTCATTTCTTTTTTCCACTGCTCCTGCTGCACGGAGTAATGCTTTGTGAGCATAATAGAGTGCCTCTTTAATATTGAAGTAAAGCCTGATACACACTGTTCCATTATTTCAATTTCAGATCCCCCGATATTGATTATTCACTTGGATTATGACCATACAGCACTGTCTCTTCAATCAGATTTTGTCAGTCATCTGGTTGAATATAAGTTGCACTGTCACTACCCCTACCTTCCTGTCACTCGGTGCTGAACAATGCCATGTGGCTGCCATATGTGCCCTTGTTACCTCGGTGTTCTCGCTGTTACTTGATTAATAAAATAATAGATACAAATAATAGAAACTCAAAAAATTAGAATATTCCAATATAGAATGTTAGAATATTCTTTTTTTATTTTGTCTTTTGTGTTTCATATTTTCATTGTGTGTTTTTTTTAAATTATTTTTATTTATTTATTTACTGTGTGTTTGTTTCGATTTCTTTTCCCTTGGGTTGTTACTGACATGTGGTGCAAATTTTATATTAATATATTTACTGCGAAAAACACTGACGTGATATATATATGTCAGTATTTATCATTCCAAACTGCTCTCACCACAAAACATAAAAGACTCCTGTTCACCATGAGCTTGCTGATTAGTCTGTACCTCTGGGGTTTTTTTCAAGTCCTACCCCATAGAGCCAAATTAATCCATGCCATGCACTGATGAGGATAAACCAATCCAAAACAGTCTGTATGCATGTTGGATTACTATGGCTCTGTACACAGTTACATAGTTATTTAGGTTGAAAAAAGACATACGTCCATCGAGTTCAACCAGAGAACAAAGTACAACACCAGCCTGCTCCCTCACATATCCCTGTTGATCCAGAGGAAGGCGAAAACCCTTACAAGGCATGGTCCAATTAGTCCCAAAAGGGACAAAAATCCTTCCTGACTCCAGATGGCAATCCGATAATATCCCTGGATCAACACCACTGGGCATTACCTAGTATTTGTGGCCATGGATGACTTTCAACGCAAGGAAAGCATCTAAGCCCCCTTTAAATGCAGGTATAGAATTTGCCATAGCTACTTCCTGTGGCAATGCATTCCACATCTTAATCACTCTTACTGTAATGAACCCTTTCCTAAATAAATGGCTAAAACGTTTTTCCTACATGCGCAGATCTTGTCCTCTAGTTCTTTGAGAAGGCCTAGGAACAAAAAGCTCATCCGCCAAGCTTTTATATTGCCCTCTGATGTATTTATACATGTTAATTAGATCTCCTCTAAGGCGTTTTTTCTCTAGACTAAAAAAACCCAGTTTATCTAACCTTTCTTGGTAAGTGAGACCTTCCATCCCACGTATCAATTTTGTAGCTCGTCTCTGCACCTGCTCTAAAACTGCAATATCATTTTTGTAATGTGGTGCCCAGAACTGAATTCCATATTCCAGATGTGGCCTTACTAGAGAGTTAAACAGGAGCAATATTATGCTAGCATCTCGAGTTTTTATTTCCCTTTTAAGGCATCCCAAAATTGTATTAGCTTTAGCTACAGTGGCTTGGCATTGAATACAATTATTCAACTTGTTGTCGATGAGTACTCCTAAGTCCTTCTCCAAGTTTGATGTCCCCAACTGTATCCCATTTATTTTATATGGTGCTAGACCATTGGTACGACCAAAATGCATGACTTTACATTTTTCAACATTGAATTTCATCTGCCATTTATGTGCCCATATAGCCATCCTATCCTGATCCTGTTGCAATATGTCCCTATCTTCCTGAGAGTTGATGATTCTGCACAATTTTGTATCATCTGCAAAAATAGCAACATTGCTTTCTACTGCATCTACTAGGTCATTAATAAATACATTGAAGAGCACTGGACCCAGAACAGACCCCTGTGGTACCCCACTGCTAACAGTCTCCCATTTTGAGTACGATCCATTGACCACAACTCTTTGTTTTCTGTCCATTAGCCAGTTCCCTATCCATGCACACAGACTCTTCCCCAGTCCTTGCATCCTCAACTTTTCTATTAATTACAAGCTGACACATCATTGCATTCCAGCAGATTTGGAGGTGTGTTTAGCTTCTAAGGATGACAATGGTTAATTTGCATATATTCAGCAGTGATGCATTGTGGGAGACATCTCAGAGCTTACTCCAACCTGAATTATCACAAATACTTTCTGTTTTAAGAAAGCAAGCTTTAGTTTTCCATGCATTTTAGTAAAGGGGCTTTTAGAACCATTGTAGCCCCTCACACACTCCAATAAGTTCTGGTTCACCATGAGCTTGCTGATTAGTCTGTACCTCTGAAATACAAACATACTTCCCATAGCGTGATTCTGTTTCAGCAGCAATATAACGTATAGGGGAAGGGCCTTAGTGGGGGGGATTGTTCTCTGTTTTCAAGAACAAGACCACCTTCAGTGCACAGACAGACAGCCCCCCCCACCAACAGTAATGAGGCACACCAGATCATTGCCACTTCAAATTCTAGGTGGATTTAACATGTATCTGCTGAGATATCAGCTGGGTTGTCCAAAATCACTTCAGCGACTCTTCACTTCCATTAAAAGTAATATTTAATCTAGCATAAGTATTAAAAAACACAAGAAGGACACCATTGTGTGAAACAGTGTTAACAGCTTCTCGCGCTATAAGTAGAATTGCACTTACACCTGTGTGTTTCAACCTCGCCTTGTATAATTATATGCCGTCCACTCGGGCACTGTAAATGGGGTTTGTGTCTGTGGCGTCCCGCTCCAATTAAATCCCCTCTTGAAGTGGGACGCCGCAGACACAAACCTCAAATGCCGGGCGGCGTAATGCCGCAATCCTTGGAAGTGGCAAGCAGACCTGATGACTTCAGGCCGAAGTCGTCCTGTAACCGGAGCCGGGTCCAGGGAAGGAGCCAGGAGGACGCCGGGGGACCTCGTGGCCTACGGTGGGCTGGAGGAAGCCCCAGGTAAGTTTAAATTCTGTGTTTATCACCTGCTCAGCGTCCCTTTAACACTTTCCACAATACAGAATGCTAGTGAATTTTTTTTAAAGGGAATGTATACTTGTGACAAATAATTGGCATTTGGCCCAAAAGTCATTGCAAACACGACTTACTCCAGAGTTTCCCTTAAGCTTGAGTTTTGCTTAGAAAAAAAGTGTTTCTGGCAGAAATGACATTTCAGGCCCATCCAGAGGAAGTAGTTTGTTTACTAGAGGGTGGGGGGGGGGGGGGGGGGGAAATAACCATAAAAGCTTATCTTCCTGGCAGGCCTGGAAAATAGCCCCAGACCCACATTCCAAATCCAGTCTTCACACCAATAAGCAGAACCAGGGTCTGAGTTTGTAAATCTTCTTTCTCTGTCAGTGTGAAAGGGAGTAACAGACACCAGAAGGGCAGAGGGAGATGGTATAAAATGTAATCTCTGGTTCAGCTGGGAATACATAATATAGGTGTAACGATTGGTGTAGCAAAACAGATGTTTGATTATGTGTGATCTGCAGAATCACCAATAATACAGATGTTATACCTGATTATGTGGTGATCTGCAGTATCACCAATAATACAAGTATAGCAGGCAACCAATGAGGTATGTAGTGCTTGGTGCAACAGTAACAGAATAAATAGCAGGACCTCACCAGAGGAGCTGGTGGGTATATTCAGGCGTAGCTTGGGGGGGTCGGGGTAGGACACGTGCCCCGGGGCGCTGACTCCCTAAGGGCGCCCAGCCGCATGTTGTCTTTTTTTTTTTATCTCATCTCTCTGCCGGAGAATCGCTGCGACTGCCTTGCTCTTCTTGTGTGTGACATCACAAGCCGCTGCCACTGCGCAGCGTGCAAAATATCCATGAGTGGAACGCAGGCAGAGCCAGCGGCGGTGGCAGCCAATCAGAGATGAAGAGGAGGAGCCGAGGCACTGAGGCAAGAAGTGCGACTGTGGAGAGCGGTGGAGACTGACAAAGTACAGCAGAACCAGCTAAGCCCAACGGGTAGGGATGCCACCAAGCTGTTGCCCCCCAGCCGGTAAAACTTACACAAAGGCGGTGCCTGTATATTTTTACCGGTAAATTTCCCTGCAGAGCCGCCGACTCCAATACCCCTGCCTCTCTTCCTAGATTGGCAGCTTGGGGGGACAATTTAAGCCAATCAGGAGAGAGTGTTGCCCCGCCTCCTGGCTGTTTGTGTACGAGCGCAGGCTGGTGGGGACTGAGGTAGGAGGGAGATTTGAAAGGCTGTATTGCCTGTCAGCTGTATGTATCCCTGCGCTGGATAGCCAGGAAGGGAGAATGCAGAGACCTGCGATCTTCACAGCCAGCATGTGATTAATGTGCTGCTTCTGTTTGAAGTGGAATGTGTAGAGAGTAGAGGACCAGTCTGCCATCATTTCTGCTTACCCTGTGTGCTGTGTGCACACAGTGAAAAACAGCGTTGACACAGACCAGCCCCCGAGGCAGCAGCCAGCAGTGTCATGTGTCGAGAACAGAGAGGCATCCAGAGCTGAATTGCTGTGTGGAAGCAGGTAGCAGAGTGGACACAGTCTCACACATATGTGTGTGTGTGTGTCTCTCTTCCCCCTCTCTCTCTCCCTCCTCTCTCTCTCTCTCACCTGCTCTCTTTCCCCCTCTCTCTTTCTCTCTTGCCCCCCTCTTCCAGTCTTTCTTCTCTCCCCCCCCCCTCTCCTCTCTCTCTTTATTATCTCCTACTCTTCCTCTCTCCTCCTCTCTCTCTTGTCCCCTCTCTCTTTCTCTCCCCCCTCTCTCTTCTTTCTCCTCTCTCTCTCTTGCCCCCCTCTCTCTATCCTCCTCCCCTTCATCTCTTTCTCTCTCACCCCTCTCTCTATCTCTTCTTTATCCTCCTCTCTCTTCTCTCCCCCTCATCTCTTTCTCTCACCCCCCTCTCTCTTTATCCTCCTCTCTCTCTTTCCCCCCTTTCTCCCTTCTCTCCCCCCCTCGTCTCCTCCTGTTTCTCTTTATCCCCCTCTCTCTCTTGCCCTCTCGCTTCTCTCTTCCCCTCTCTCTCGTTCTCCCCCCAATCCTCTATCAGGCCCATCCTCCATTTCAGACTCTTAAGGTGCCCATTAATGATACGGCCGATCGTTCCCGCAGTAATCAGGTAGAAACTATCAGCCATACCCATTAACAGCAAAATTACTGCTAGCCAATTTGATGGGGCTGATCTTAAAAACTTTGATTCCGTTAATCTGATCGACTTTGCTACCACTAATGGGCAGGACCAATTGCATCCGATGGAATACCACAGTGATTAAAAATTATCTATCGGTCATGGAATTGTATCATTAATGGTCACCTTTAAAGTGTACCTGTAGGAAAAAGGTGCCCCTAGTGGGAACTCGCCTTAGGAGGGGAAAGCCTCTGGATATTAAAGAAGCTTCCCCCATCCTCCGCAATAAAGGGCATCAAGCGCTGGGAATCCCCTCCCCCAAGATCTTCTTGTTGGCATGTGCGCATGCGCACTAGCGGCTTCCTGCTCAGGCTCCGGCAGAAATTGCCGCGTGGTAAAATAGCCAAGCCTGGAGTAAATAGGCAAGCCTGATTGGGTCTGATCTACTGTAAAGGCGCCTGGTGCACACCTGATCGGGCTCAGCTATTTTTGCCGGAGCCCAAGTGGAAAGCTGCTACTGCACGCAGTGGCAACAGGGTCCCAGCGCAATATCAGGCTGGCTGTGGAGGATGGAGGAAGCCTCATTAGGATTCAGAGGCTTCCCCTTTTTTAAGTAAATATCAACCAGGGGCATTTTTCCTTACCAGTGTTTTAATTTAACATTTGCTTTTAATTCTGTAAATTTCAATTTTCCATTTTCTTCGTGCTATTTTTGAAAGAGGGCCCTAACAAACCCCTCCCACGTTTAAGCCACACCCCAGGCCATGCCCCAAAGCCGTTATTTTCTCTCGCAAACCTAGCGACAGGTATAGTAGCCTTGTGTTGGGTAAAACAAAATGTAAAAAGCTCATCCGCTTGGTGTCCCTCCCTCAGGGAAAATGGTGCATCCACCATAAATCATGACATGGATGGGAGTGCGATTACATAGACAGTATGGGGGGGAGGTCGTGCAGGATAATTGAGATGCTTAATAAAATACAATAATATGTGCTTTGCCAATGTTGCTCTGCAGCAGTGGCTGTCCTCAGAGGAGCTCACAATCTAATCCTACTATAGTCATAGTCTAATGTCTACCATCCTATTATTATTATGTATTTATATAGCAGTGACATCTTCTTCAGCCCTTTACAGAGTAGATAGTCATGTTACTGACTGTCCTCAGAGGAGCTCACAATCTAATCCGACAATAGTCATAGTTTAATGTCTTACCATCCTATTATTATGTATTCATATAGCAGTGACATTTTCTGCAGCACATTACAGAGTACATAGTCATGTCACTGACTGTCCTCAGAGGAGCTCACAATCTAATCCTACCATAGTCATAGTGTAATGTCCTACCATATTATTATGTATTTATACAGCACTGACATCTTCTGCAGCACATTACAGAGTACATAGTCATGTCACTGACTGTCCTCAGAGGAGCTCACAATCTAATCCGACCATAGTCATAGTCTAATGTCCTACCATATTATTATTATGTATTTATATAGCACTGACATCTTCTGCAGCACTTTACAGAGTACATAGTCCTGTCCCTGACTGTCCATAGAGGAGCTCACACTCTAATCCTACCACAGTCATAGTGTAATGTCCGACCATCCTATTATTATGTATTTATATAGCAGTGACATTTTCTGCAGCATCTTACAGAGGACATAGTCATGTCACTGACTGTCCTCGGGGGAGGTCACAATCTAATCCTACCATAGTCATAGTCTTATGTCCTACCATCTTATTATGTATTCATATAGCAGTGACATTTTCTGCAGCATTTTACAGAGGACATAATCATGTCACTGACTATCCTCAGAGGAGGTGACAATCTAATCCTACCATAGTCATAGTCTTATGTCCTACCATCTTATTATGTATTCATATAGCAGTGACATTTTCTGCAGCATTTTACAGAGGACATAATCATGTCACTGACTATCCTCAGAGGAGGTGACAATCTAATCCTACCATAGTCATAGTCTTATGTCTTACCATCTTATTATTATGTATTTATATAGCAGTGACATCTTCTGCAGCACTTTACAGGGTACATAGTTATGTTGCTGACTGTCCTCAGAGGAGCTCACAATCGAATCCTACCATAGTCATAGTCTAATGTCCTGCCATATTATTATGTATTTATATAGTGGTGGCCTCTTCTGCAGTGCTTTGGGATATTTTATGGTTTAAAGGAAAGGGATCTTAATCCAACGATTTGCTTGGCAGGTCTCATTACACCACTGCTAACTTCCAGTGCATTTGGCTCCACCCATGACTATGGTCACTTTCTGCTGCATGACCATGCCCATTTTTTGCACGGCGACACGTTTACCATGGGGGGGCACAAAAACTGTCTTTGCCCCCGGGCGCTGAAGGCCCTAGCTACGCCTCTGATATTCGAACACAGTAACTGATTAGTTTGGCTAAACCTCACCAGAGGAGCCAGTGGGCACTATTAGAACACAGTAACTGATTAGTTTGGCTTAACCTCACCAGAGGAGCTGGTGGGTACTATTAGAACACAATAACTGATACTTTGGCTTAACCTCACCAGAGGAGCTGGTGGGTACTATCAACACAATAACTGATACTTTGGCTTCACCTCACCAGAGGAGCTGGTGGGTACTATCAGTACACAATAACTGACAGTTTGGCTTTACCTCACCAGAGGAGCTGGTGGGTACTGTCAGAAGAGCACCTCACCAGTGACAAGGGCTCACTGATGAGTAGAGAGGTCAGACAGGCAATAATCCGTAACGAGCGGGCAGGCACAGTACAGAATCGACAGGCTAGAGAATAGTAAGATACCAGGCAGGGTTCAGTAACAGAGTCAGATAGGCAGAAGTACAGGAACGGTAATCAAAGAGCAGAGTCAGAGGGTAGCAAGAGTCATACACAAAATATTAATCAATAGTATAACAATATCCTAGTCTTGTGTGAAATCCCTGGTTTCCTCCCAGATCAAAATACACCGGATACTATCTAAGGTCTGAGCGCTAGCACATAACTATTCGCAACAGCAGACAAGTTGCGAGTGAACAGTGAAGGCTTATGACGCAGAGGAGACCCCACGACCATGCCCACAACAATCAGCCAATCCGGTGGGCCGTGAGTCTCCTCTGACGTCAGCCGACCGGCCAGTTAGCTGACGCGCCTCCTCCCCTCATAAAGGTCCTGTCTCCGCGCGCGCTTGCGCGATAAAGCAGCTCTATGTGCAAACGACAGACCCGTCCTCGGCGTACTAGACGCCAGAGGCACGGGTGAAGTCCCTGACCAGGAAGGCGAGGCGGCTGCGGAAACACCCTGCGTGTCCCCAGCCGCCATAACTGCGGATGTTACAATAGGTTTTCTATCATTTTTCCATATTTTCTTTGCCCCAGTCATATGGTACTAGAAGGATGGATTAGCCATGAACTGGCAGGCTAGACTGGCATGAATTGGAAGAATAGACTTGCTGGAAGTCCTAAAAGCATGGACTGGCAGAAAGGAGTGGCAGGTGCAACTGACTGACAGGTGACTGACTGTCAAAGTGAATACAGACTGACTAGCACAGAGATGTGGCTGACTGGCAAACTGACCACTTGGAAAATGCTGTAGCTGCTACAGAGATGAAACAGCACTGGAAGGTGTATGGCCAGGGTTTAAATAACTCAGGTTTTTATGTCAGTGCTGTGACTCCACCCCATCACAAACAGAAGAGGAAGGGGCGTGTCATGCATGCACTTCCTGAGAGAGTGCCAGGTGAAAGAATAATCAGATGGCATCCACACCATCCCAGCCGAGCTCCAGGAGCTTTGTCGGCACCCGCTGTTGGATTGTCTGCAACCTGAGTGTAATAATACGAATTCAGGTCTACTTGCTGAGGAATTTATTTCATATAATTCCAAATCTATGTGGTCGAGTATTCTTCACCAAAATGGTTCAGTAGCTCAATTTCCATGTTCCCAATCCATTCATGTCTTCTTAAGGGAAACGTCTTGAAATATCAGCCTAAAAATGTCTTCTCTGATGGTCAGAGTTGTGTGTGAGCGGCCTTAATGTTATCTGAAGAATCAAATAAGCACCATGGATAATGCAATTTGCGGCTGACTGTGCCTACAGTTTTCATGTATCTTCGCACTTTACGGCCTCGTTACCGTGGTGCTGAGTGGCAGCCTTTGTTATGGCCTAGAGCCGAAATTATTCCATTGCACAGCGCCACGGAATATGATGGCCCTATATCAATCATTAATAATACTATTTTGTAGCGATGGCCAATATATCATGTACCGTACTTATATTTTAAAGACTGAGTGATTACATTTTAGTTTGTTCAGTAACATTTTCTACAATCTTGAGTGAAATATGTATTTAAGGCATTCCATCAGACTGAACCTTCATTTGGTGCAAGGAAGTTACAAATGTAGATTTAACCTAAGAAAGAGTATTTTACTACCCATGAAATTAATTTAAAATACTATTTTGCCATCTTGAAAGAGAAGATATTTGCAGTAGCTGGATAGTGTACTGGTCAAGGGCACTGCCTTTGACATGGGAGAGAAGGGTTTGAATCCTGGCTAGGGTCACTCAGTACCTACTCAGTAAGGAGTTCAAGGCAAGACTCCCTAACACTGCAGGGTGGCCTCCTGAGCGCGTCCCAGTGGCTGCAGCTCTTGAGCGCTTTGAGTCCGACAGGAGAAAAGCCTATAGAAGTGTTTGGATTATTATTATTATAATTCAGCTTTAAAGAGGAACTCCAGTGAAAATAATGTAATAAAAAAAGTGCTTCATTTTTACCATAATTATGTATAAATGATTTAGTCAGTGTTTGCCCATTGTAAAATCTTTCCTCTCCCAGATTCACATTCTGACATTTATTACATGGTGACATTGTTACTGTGGGCATGTTATGTATCTGTTTCTAGCTGTTCTGGCTGTTAGACAGTTGTAAACAGCCATTTCCTGTGTGTGAACATTGTTACAGTTGCCAGGAGTACCGCGGTATTCAGAGCCTCTAGTGGGAGTGGTTTCAGCACAAAATCAGTCACACAGCGCCCCCTGATGGTCTGTTTGTGAAAATCATTCTATTTCTCATGTAAAAGGGGGTATCAGCTACTGATTGGGATAAAGTTCAATTCTTGGTTGGAGTTTCTCTTTAAGTGAGCAAGTGTGCAAATCATAGATGTGGCTCTGTAAAATGTGTAAGCTATAGGCTCATTACTGTATACACCAGGCATGGGCAAACTTGGCCCTCCAGCTGTTAAGGAACTACAAATCCCACAATGCATTTGCCTTTATGAGTCTTGACTGTGGCTGTCAGACTCCTGCAATGCATTCTGGGAATTGTAGTTCCTCAACAGCTGAAGGGCAAAGTTTGCTCATGCCTGGTATACACCAACGGTTCTGAATGGGAGTTATTTTAAATTTAGTGTATAATTATTATTTTTTACATTATATTGTGTTAAAGCATACCTGAAGCGGAAAAAAATGATATAATGAATTGTATTTGTAGCATGAACAACAAATTGAACAAAGAAAATAGTGTCTTATTTGTATTTTCAGTCTCATAGTTTTTTTTTTTTATAACATTGCATAATTCTGTCATATTTGCAGTTTTAAAATCACACTCTGCATATAAAGCAAAGCAGATGTAATGACCCTTTGAACTTCCCTGCAGTAAAACCTTATCTCAAGCTGCTTCTCACTGTTTCTTGCCTGTTTAAGTGCTTCAGAAAACAGGACTGTATTCCACCCAGTGAGTTGAAAGGGCTCATAGAAGCTCTTTTGCATTGATAAGAACTGAAGGTTTTTTTACTAGGTGTACTACACATACAATACATTATCTCTTAAGTCGTTGGTTTTTTTTGCTTGCGGTTTGCTTTAACGTTACAGATATAACTTATTTTCTTTAAAATTGGAGGCATTTTTTTGGGTGCTCCACCTGTAACTGCTAATGTTTTGTTTTATCTAAATACTGCAGTAAGGCCTGAAAGAGGAGCTGTCAGCTCCAGGTTTTGATTTTAGTGATTTTTCTGGAGTGAAAAAAGAGAAAATCCTTTTTAGCATTTCCAATTTTAACTGTGGCTATTTTGAAGCCAATCCTGATGTCATTTCCTTCCTTACTCTCCTCTGCCTGATTGTGTATGTATTGCCCGCCCTCCACTATAGAAAGTGCATTGTCTCAGCATGAGAAATATTGGCCAATCAGAGAGGAACAGAGGTGTGGGAGGGCCAAACAGTAGGGAAAGAGGCTTCAGCCAATCAGGCTGCATTAGTTAAGTCTGAGGGGAAGTAGAGAAGAAGGACAACCCAGCATGCCCTGCAACTTTCTTTGTGTGGCAGATGTACCAAACAAGATTTAGGTAAACTGGGGAATTTTATCAACAAGAAAAGTAATAGTGATTTGAACTTTTGAATTACCTGGTGTGCATCCTTATTACTTGTTTATCAGATAAAAATCAAGAATTGATTCTTGATTTTATGCCCGACAGTTACACTTTAAATATGCTTTTACATTTTTATAGATCAGGTAAACAATTTATATCTCCCTGATTACTGCCATGGAACATTCGATATTCAATATCAGAAGAATTATAATCATGTATCAGTTGTAAAACCACCACCAACTAACCACTAACTTAGTGTCTCTTGGCACAGTAGAAGGCTGTGGGACTGTCAGACATGTACAACTGACCTACAAGCCCCTGATAAAGGCCGGGCAATAATCCTCATTTCAAATTTTGATCAAACGTCAACACTTGCCCTATTTTAGCAGGTTTTCATTAGATTCAATGCTTTCAGACTCTGGTTTCTGGTCTTTAGCTTAAAGGGGAACTTCAGCCTAAACAAACATACTGTTATTAAGTTACATTAGTTATGTTAATTAGAATAGATAGGTAATATAATATTTTACCCACCCTGTTTTAAAAGAACAGGCAAATGTTTGTGATTCATGGGGGCTGCCATCTTTGTCATGGGGGCAGCCATCTTTTTGGTTGAAAGGAGGTGACAGGGAGCATGAGACACAGTTCCAACTGTCCTGTGTCCTGATAACCCCTCCCAGCTGCACACACTAGGCTTCAAATGTCAAATTCATAATGTAAAAAAAAAAAAAAGGAAAAAAACAGCAGAACGAGAACAACAACCTTAGAAATCCCATCATGCTTTGCACAGCATAAAGAGAAAACTGCCCGCGCAGTTTTCTTCTGTGCAGCTAAAAACGAGGCTTGTATAAGAGAAACAAAGTTCTGATGCTGTGAAACTGTTAAAGAAACACCATGGGCCTGATTCACAAAGCGGTGCTAACAGTTAGCACCCTGGTGAAAAGCCCTTTATCACGCCTAAACTCAGTTTAGGCATGATAAGTTTAGGTGTGATAAGTTTAGGTGTGATAAGTTTAGGCATGATAAGTTTAGGTGTGATAAGTTTAGGCATGATAAGTTTAAGCACCAACTGCGTTAGCACCGCAGTGCACAGCTGATCAAAAGTTTTGCGCTAGCAAAGTCTGGTGCACATCGCATAGAGTTTAATGGCGCTGCTTTGCGTGCGGGACTTTGCATGCTATCTACACTTGTCTAAACTTAGCATGCCTAAACTTATCACACCTAAACTTATCACGCCTAAACTTATCACACCTAAACTGGCTTTTCACCAGTGTGGTGCAAAGGTTATCATGCCTAAAGTCTTTTAGGCGTGATAACTGAGTTATCACCGCTTTGTGAATCAGGCCCCAAGTCTTTTCAGTGCTGCTGAGTCGATTTTTAGTCTGGAGGTTCACTTTAAAGTACTTACTTTAAAAGTTTGTCACCTGAAACAAACTTTACAAATGATTTCATTTACACCTGTTTACTGTTGTGCTCTGTCCTTATTTTATAATATTAAAAAAGAATTTAAACTCTAAAAAAACAAAAAGCACACAGAATCGGTTATAACTGTGCAGTCTTGTACTTGCAATGTAAAGCCAGGAAAGGGTTACTATTACTAACCAGCAATCCATCCACTGGTAGAGGAGGACTGAGGAGCAGACACAGGCCCTGTAATTGTGCTGCTGGGGCCTTGCTAATGTCTCCCCTGGAAGGATTTGCTGCAGTACAAGGAATATTTTTACATAAGCTGAGGTGTTTTTGCAAATCGACAGCTCCCCTCCCAGCTGCAGCACAATCCCAGTGACTTGCACGTCCCTCCCCCACCAGCAGCAGCAGCAGCAAGGTCAGGGACTGTGTTATGGAGAGAAGAGAGTGTAGTGAGGCAACTGTCAGTGATCACACTCAGTATTTGAGCTCCAGTCAGTGTGGCCACAGCTCAGTGTGTGGTGGGAGGAGACAGGAAAATACTGCATCACTCAGTGGGGGGAGGGGAGGCAGTATTACTCACTGCTCCCTGGAAACCCTGTGGCTGTTGCTTTGATACATTTCCTGGCAGCACATTAACATTGAGCAACTGTGGCCTGCGCCCTGCCGGAAACAGAAGAAGAGAAGAGGAGGTATGGCTGAGGCTTTCACCAATCTCTTGGATATTAATAGGGATGTTGGATTAGGGAAAGCTGTCGGGGAAGAAGGATTGGGACAGAGCCAGAGTGCATGCACTGATGGTGGGGGAGGGGGAGGCGGTGCTAGTTTATAGGCTGTGCCTCCTTTGCTGTGTAATAGTTAACAGTCATTCTGGTGAGGTAGGCCACAGAAATGTTCACAGAAGCCTATGGGCCTGTTTCCACTAAACACGATTTTTCTGATGCAGATTTCCCATAGGCAATCATTGGAGTCAGTTTTCTGCCTCCAGAATCTGTAGTGGAAATAGGCCCTTTCTCAAGTCTGATTCAGAATGGCCTAAGACATTATACAGTATTATAGTTGGATGGGCAGTCACATCCAGACATCAGCAGATATTTATGATCATAGTTTTATTACCCAGGCAAGCATGTTTATAGTTTTGGGCATGAAGGCGGGGCAGGCTCAGGCATTGGTCAGTTACACTTTTACTTGTGGTAACCAGCAGCAACCAGAGACGATTTAGAAACCTAAAGCTGATTATTCACCTTACGACTTAGGAAGATGGATCCCAGAGCCAACCCTCAATGACGAGCGTTCCCGATCCATCTTCCTGTCCGCGGGTAAACACGGCGTCACAAGACGGCACATAACGGGCACGAATGAGAGTTCAAGGGATCGAGATGCTTTGCGCAGGAGTCATCGGGATCTTAAAGATCCGATGATGGTCGTCATGACGGTCGTTGTCATCCTACGTTGCCAAACTTCGTTTGTGTTATCGCGCACCTGTACCCACATCATAAGATCACGGAAACTATCGCTCGTTGCTCAAATCTACGGCTGTTGGCAAAAACATAGGAAAAATCACTTAGTGTGCGCCGCCTATGCCCACAGATTGGGTGTACGAGGGGGTATAGTGTTTCCCAAAGATATCAGAATGTCACCAATTTATGTGAAGTCAGATGATTTTACCTTAAAGTCCATGGTCATCTTTAAACCTTTCAAAACGAAAAAGACAGAACTGCTCCAATCTGGCACAGCTTCATGCAGAGTTCAGTGGGTGCCAGCAGACCCCATCAGGCAGAAGTAATTTTATGAGAGGTTCCACACCAATTCTGTTCTGCTATCTCGAGAATTTATTTCACATAATTTTTAATTGAAGTAGTTGTAACCCCATACTTTTGAGAGTTTCATTGGATGATCAAGTTTCCTTCAGCCCCAGACATCTGCTTAACGTGGGAACCATAAAATGGAGGTTGAGTAAATATTTAAAGAGAACTGAGCACCAGAGATAGTTTTTTAAATAACCCTCCCCAGAGGTTCACAGTACAGTGTGCCATGGGGGGCTCTCTACTCACCTACAAGGTGCTGCTTCTCTGGCACCAGGCCTGTATGGGATGTACCCTCCTCTCCAGGACACCCGGCACTGTTTGTAATTACTGTCTCTTGTGCACACTAGGAAATGTAGTTCGTGGAAGCGAGTACAAAGATAACGAAAGAGACAGGGCCCTGTATTACAAAATGGGGTTCAGTGCCGGTCAGTCCTGGAGAATATGGCGCATCCTGTATGGGCCGGAGGCCAGAGGAATGGCACCCCGTAAATAGCGAGGCTAACCCCAACCCCCACCCCCCAATGGCACACTACATTACAAACCTCCTGTATGGTGAGGTTCATTTAAAAACAGATATCCCTGGCAATCCGTGAAGTTTATCCAGTGGAGGGGCGAGTCTAGATGCTGCAGATGTCTTCTTTGTGTGAGCATTTCTATTGATTTCTAAGCTGCAAAACAAGAACCATGAATTATGATGCAATTAGCAACTGGCTGAGATGACTGTCTTTGAGCATCTTCATATTCATACTCTTGATTAAGGTGTTGAGTGGTTTCCCTCACTGTAACATTTTTATTTTTATGGTCAGCATTTCCTGCCCTATATTTATATGTTTAGAATTTCAGTAATTATGTTTCATCTTGTATTGCAGTGCCAATTTCTACAGTTCTAAATGTAATTTGTATTTTAGGCACTGTTGGACCATTGGAACAGAACCTTGATTTGGTACAAGGAAGCTAAAATTGAAGCTTAACTGGAAAAAAAGGTATTTTGCTTATACTCACCCCACATTACTGAATGTGATATGGTTTACTTTTAAAGGGGATTTTTTTAATTTAATATTACAAATGTAAATATTGTTGAAATGCATAATTTTAAATTGGAATCTTATGAAATTATTTTAAAAAAAGTTTCATTTTTCACCACTTCTCCAGGTGCACTGGGTAATGCTTTGTGAGCAGGACACAGTGGTTCTTTAACCAATTCACCCCCAAGGGTTTTTACCCTAACGGACCAGAGCAATTTTCACCTGTCAGTGCTCCTCCCTTTTATTCCCTAATCACTTTATTACTACTTATTGCAAGAAAATGATCTATACCTCGTTTTTTTCACCACCAATTAGGCTTTCTGTGGGTAGTACATTTTGCTAAGAATTATTTTATTTTAAATGTGTTTTAATGGGAAAAATAAGAAAATAATGGAAAAAAATCATTATTTCTCAGATTTTGGCCTCTATAGTTTTAAAATGAAACGTTCTCCTGTGGATAAAACAGACACATTTTATTTGCCCAGCTGTCACGATTATTAAACTGTTTAAATTATGTCCCTATGACAATGTATGGCGAAAATATATTATTTTGAAATATAAGTGTTATTTTTCTGTTTTGTTTTTCATTTGTCCGGTTCATAATTACAAGCCCCTATGCAGTAAAGTAAAAGTAATTTCCTTTCATAAAATATAGATTAAAAAAGCTGAGTCCCTAAGGCAACTATTTATGTTGTTTTTTTTTAACTGATTTTTTTTTCATGGGGGGGGGGGGGGAGGCTTGGTAATGCAAGTTATTAATTTTATTAGTATTGGCTAAGTATGTATGTGTCTGTATGTGTAATTTTACTTTTTGGCCACAAGATGGCGCTCATGAACACTTTCTTGTTATAGAAAGTGTTCACTTTTTTTTCTACATTTAAATACAATGTGACGGCTTCCTGTTTTATAAATGGACGTGGCCGCTGTTCACGGTCATGTCCATTCACCCCAGGCATTGCGATTGGGTAGAGGACCGCTCGGTCCTCTAATACAATCGCTCAACACGGATTCCTGATGGAAACGGCGGCAGTAGCGGCGCGCACACGTGTGGAGCAGCGGCGGGAACGCGCAACGTATTAAAACATCATGTTGCCATTAACAGGCTAAAGCATGTTTTAATATGTTAGAATGCCGGTAAATGGTTAATATTGCAGTAAAGCCTGATACACACTGAATACCTCCGAACTTTTTGAGATAGAAAGATGGACACTTTAAAGAGAAACTTTAAAGAGAATCTGTAGTGAAAATTACATATTAATTACATATTAATTAAAATTGATTATCTTTTATAGATTATTTTAGCCAGCATTTGCCCATTGTAAAATATTTCTCCTCCCTGATTTACATTCTGATATTTATCACTGGCGGCGACATCTTTAGTTCTGCCAGGTGATCTATACGGAATGTTCGTTACTGAGAGTTCTATGCACAAAGGGAGATACTGCTTGCATGGCAGTTGGAAACAAACATTATTTCCCACAATGCATCAAGGCTCTCAGACAGGAAACTGTCAGGACCTACTGTGGGAGGGCTTTCATCACAATATCAGCCACACAGAGCCCCCTGATGATCTATTTGAGAAAATGAATAGATTTCTCATGGGAAAGGGGGTATCAGCTACTGATTGAGATGAAGTTCAATCCTGGGTTAAAGTTACAGATTAGATCTCACTGATAGTCATCACTTGGATCACTATGCAGCACTATCTCTTAGATTAGATTAGATTTTGTCAGCCATCTGATTGAATGTCAGTAGCACTGACACCTCCCTAGCTTTGTGTGTTTAATACGGAACAAGGACCCAGAGGTGCCCCATCTACATTCCCGCTATTACTTGATCAATACAAGGATAAATATGTTTGATCAAAAATTTAGAGTAACCTAGTCCTATACAATAAAATGCAAGTGTCCCTGCGTCATCAACTGAATGGTTGTGTGTCCCTGGCTTTTTGTACTGAGCATGTGCGCAGCCAGGGCAGTTAGGACACAGGGCCGGTGTAATGTCTGATTGCGCTGCCCGGAAGCTCCCTTCTGAGTAGCACGCATGCTCAGTGTGAAGTTAATTATGCTGCTGGTGGTAAAATACTAAATAACTCAACTTCCTTACATCCTACACTCCTCAAACTTTCAGGGTAGGGAGAGGATCCCCCGAACGATTTATATGCCAAATTGCAGCCCCCGAGCCCCACTGGTTCCCGGGATAGGTTTCTCTAATCTATCTCCTGAACCAGCGGGGCTCGGGGGCTGCAATTTGGCATAGAGGTCGTTCGGGGGGGTCCCCTCCCTACCCTGAAAATTTGAGGAGTGTAAGATGTAAGGAAGTGGAGATATTTAGTATTTTACCACTAACAGCATAATTAAATAGGAAATGTGGCCGCACAGTCTCCTACTGCGCATGCGGGGCAGCACAAATCCACAGGCAGCGTAATCAGACACAACACCGGATCTGACAGTTTGCTGTGTGTGGTTCAGAGGCTCTCATTGCATTGTGGGAAATAACAGCTTTTTCCAACTGCCAAGCAAGCAGCTCCCTGTGTGCTTATACTTCAGACAGTGGTGAGGAACGAGCAAGCTGGACGCGTATGTGTGCGCATTGCGGGGGATAGCGGCTGTTTCCTAGCGCCTGTTTTTTAACATGCGGGCCTTTTTACTAGTTTTAATATATTTTCAGTGAGCTTAATGTTTTAGTGTTTATAGTTTTTAATGTTGTTGTTCAAGGAAACCATAGACTGTAAAAGATAAAAATGTTATACATACCTGGGGCTTCCTCCAGCCCCATGCGCACAGATCGCTCCCACTCCGCCATCTTCTCCAGCTCTAGTGCTGGTTCCTGTAACTTCGGCCAGTCGCAGCCAGTCTGATGTAAGAGAAGTGCGCCCTCTACGTATCCCTCCGCCTGAGAGATACCTAGAGGGTGCGCTTCTCTTGCACAGACTGGCTGCGACTGGCAGAACATTTTATCTTTTAACGTCTCTGGTACACTTTAAGTGTTCAATTTAATCCTTTATTGCCTGCCCAAAATGATGTTTGACAGTTTATTGATAAATGCAGCGGCACTATGTTGCAAGAATTACCTGTGAAGTTCCTAAATAATAATAATAAAGTAATAATAATGGGATTGCTGTAAAGGAGACCAATGGCTGGCCAAAATCATCTTGCCTTGTCAATCAGCATTAGTAGTTTTATGATACATAAAGTGCATGGGCCTGAACCCGGTTATTATATATATATATATATATATATATATATATATATATATATATATATTCTCAGCTGTCTTTCTGCGTGCTCTAGTGGTACAGTTCTATAAATATGAAAGATAGAATTGGGTATAGGTGAAAGGTCACAAGCTACAAGCAAGAAATGCAGAATAACAGGAGTTAGGTGTGATGCCAGGTATGATAAAAGCTGGGATAAACAACTACAATATTACATAATGCAGAAGATACCGTACTTTTTTATGTTATTTCTGGTAGCAATATAGATCCACAGCTGACGATATTTCATGTTTGCAGAAAGTTATACTCTTTCTACATAACTGAATGCCATGTGAATTATTTTTAAAGGGAATTCATAGTTTATTTTTTCCCTGCATTTTTGTTTTATAGATTTGTGTTTTTGTATAATTATTATTTTATTTATTTTAAAGAGAATTTATAGTCTATTTTTTATTTTACACTTTTATTTTATTATGTTTTTTTTAATCTATTGTTTAACTTATTTTGTAATTAATTCACTTATTCGTTTCGATTTCTTTGTATGTGTGGATTATTTTATTCTGGTGCAAATTCCGTGTCAATCATAATTATTAATATTATAATAGTCCCCTTAGAAATAGATTAACTAAGAAAATCGTTGACTTGTTGACCTGTTCAGAATATATTTTTCCCCACTGTGTGTGTATTATCTATATATACTGTAATTATAGAATTATATATATAATGTTTCCATGAGTTTTTTTTTTTTTTTTTTTTTTTTTTAACACCTGTCAATTTTTTTTTCTTTTCTTCATTACTTCCTGTCTTTGCGACCTCCAACAACTCGAAAGATGGTCCAAAAAGAATGTTTTTTGTATTAGTTGTAATACAAATCCTGGAAAAACAAAAAGCACCCAGCATCATCTATAACTGTGCAGTTGCGGTATTTCCGGTGTAATGCCAGGAAAGGGTGACTGATAATGATGAGAGAAAATGCCATTACCTTTTTCACATTAAAATAATGTTGAATTCAATTTTTGAGCAAAAATTCGTTTGTTTATTTTATGCATTTTTCACGGCTTGATTTTTCGCAGTAAAAATTGTCATGGTAAAAAAAATTGTTTTTCTGCATTGTCACGCTTTTCATGATTTTTTTGCTGTAAAAATACAGATTTTCACGTTTTCGTGAAAATACAAGCCTATTTTTTGTGAAAATTTCTCAAAATCGAAAAAAGCATTTTCCATGTGAAAGTGACTGGCGAACATTAGCAAGCAACACTGGTTACTGAAAATTTCTGGTGGAGTTAAGACTTTTTTTTTTTATAATTATAGGATGATAATTATGTTATTTGTATGCATTGTTAACTATTGTTGTGCTAATTTCTTATTATATAATATTTTAAAATTACTAAAAACAAAAATTAAATGAAGTACACAATATCATCTATAACTGTGTATTTCCGGTGTAATGCCAGGAAAGGGTTACTACTAACCAGCAATCCATCCACTGGTAGAGGAGGACTGAGGAGCAGACACAGGCCCTGTAATTGTGCTGCTGGGGCCTTGCTAATGTCTCAACTGGAAGGATTTGCTGCAGTACAAGGAATATTTTTTCATGAGGTGTTTTTGCAAATCTACAGCTCCCCTCCCAGCTGCAGCACAATCCCAGTGACATGTGCGTCCCTCCCCCACGAGCAGCAGCAAGGCCAGGGACTGTATAATGGAGAGAAGACAGTGTAGTGAGGTAACTGACAGTGATCACACTCAGTATGTGAGCTCCAAGCAGTGTGGCAACAGCTCAGTGTGTGTGGGGGCGGAGATGGGAAAAATACTGCATGATTCAGTGGGGGGAGGGGAGGCAGTATTACTCACTGCTCTCCGGAAACCCTGTGGCTGTTGCTTTGATACGTTCCCTGGGAGAACATTAACAGTCTGCAACTGTGGCCTTCATCCTAGGAAAGAGGTATGGCTGATGCTCTCACCAATCTCTTGGGTATTCATGTGGGTGTCAGATTAGAAGAAGCTGTCATGCAAAGAGGATTGGAATAGAGCCACAGTGCATGCTTAGATGGTGGGGGAGGGGGAGGCGGTGCCATTTTGTGGGTTGTGCCTCCTCTGCTGGGTTTATTAACCCTGAAATAGTAGGCAGTCAGTGTGGTGAGGTAGGCCACAAAATGTTCAAATCCTGTATGCCTTTTTTCGAAGAAGATTTGAACTGTAACCAAGGACTGAACTTCATCCCAATCAGTAGCTGATACCCCCTTTCCCACAAGAAATCTTTACCTTTTATCAAATAGATGATCAGGGGGGTCTGTATGGCTGATATTGTGGTGAAATCCCTCCCACAGTGTGATGTCATGACCAAGATCCTGACAATTTCCTGTCTGTGAACCTGGGTGCACTGTGGGAAATAACGGCTTTTCCACCTGCCAAGCAAGCAGCATCTACCTCTGTCCATAGAACTCTCAGTAAATTATTATTATTTTTTATTTATATAGCGCCAACATATTCCGCAGCGCTTTACAAAGCACAATAAATGAACATTCTGCACAGATCACCTGACAGGACTAAAAATGTTACCACCAGTGATACATTTCAGAATGTAAATCAGGGAAAGGAAAGATTTTACATTGGGCTAAAACTAACTAAATAATCTATTAATTAATATTGTAAAAAATATAAGCAATTTTATTCATTGCAATTTTCACTACAGTTGCTCTTTAATATACAAGAACAGAACGTATACGTGCGTCACGTCATCACAACTGAGCCAACGGTTCTTCTTTCCTTGACGCTGCAGGAATGTACTTAATCTGAGTGTAGGGACTGGTGGCTGGATGGTGTAATGGTTAAGGGCTCTGCCTCTGACACAGGAGACCTGGGTTTGAATCTCGGCTCTGCCTGTTCAGTAAGCCAGCACCTATTCAGTAGGAGACCTGAGGCAAGTCTCCCTAAACACTGCTACTGCCTATAGAGCGCGTCCTGGTGGCTGCAGCTCTGGCGCTTTGAGTCCATCAGGAGAAAAGCGTGATATAAATGTTCTGTGTCTTGTCTTGTCTTGACTGCACAATGCCAAATTTCCGTGAAATCATCAAAAGTAGGCAAAACCAACTGTCTTTGTTAAAGATGCTCAAAACAAAAAGTTTGGGGTTAACCAAAACACTGCAAAAATTCTGCTAGATAAAGTGAAAGTCTGTCTACACAATAACCCTCGACTTCTCCTTTCCACCAGCCACAATTCTTTTCGAAAGTAAAGCACAGGTTCATTTTACTGTAGGAATTTTTACTTTATACAGTGAAGTACTTTGTATGGCATATTTTTCTATAAAGGCCATCCGTTTCCAAGATTAAGCACATTACGCATCTGAATGCACGGCTCTGGAAATTCTGGATGTTTTGTCCAGAATTTTTCACTAGATTTCAATAGGCTGAGATCCCGGAGCTGCATGTGTGCACATTAAATCGGGCACAAAGAGCCCCAGTGGAAACGGGCCCTAAATGTTTTTGGATTGTGGAACGAATCATCTGAGTTTCCGTCAGTTCTTATGGGGACATTCTCTTTGATATGAGTGCTTTGGATTATACTCACAAACCAAGGTTCCACTGAACTTATTTCAGGCATTTCGCCAGAAAGAACCTTCATTTGGTGCAAGGGAATTAAAATCCAGGTCTATTTCAGGTACTACTAAAATTAGTATTTTAATACATGGAAAGTTAAATATAACTTTGTCTTCTTAAAACAGAAAGTATTTGCAGTATTTCAGCTTTAAGTGAGCAATTGTGGTTCCCCATGATGCATCACTCCCAAATATGCAAATCATCTCTTTATGTGCCTGAAAGCCAGGCACACATCCAGAACCGCTGGTGTATGGTGAGCCTGTAGCTTATACATTTTACAGAGCCACATCAACCCCACATGCACAACTGACCCACTAGTAGTGCCTTATAACTGGATGGGCATTCCTGATCAAGTCGCATTTTATTTTTGGATCAAATGTCAATTGGGATTGCCCTAGTTTTAACAGATTTATAATGGAAACAATGTTTTTAGAGTCTAGTTTCTAAGTAGCTTTAAAGGGATACTGTAGGGGGTTGGGGGAAAATGAGTTGAACTTACCCGGGGCTTCTAATGGTCCCCCGCAGACATCCTGTGCCCGCGCAGCCACTCACCGATGCTCCGGCCCCGCCTCCGGTTCACTTCTGGAATTTCAGACTTTAAAGTCTGAAAACCACTGCGCCTGCGTTGCCGTGTCCTCGCTTCCCCTACTGTCTTAGAGGGCGCCCTACTAACTTCCTACCGGGACAGGAAGAATTGAAGCCTGCCGGACTCGGAGCCCAGCGGAGAAGAAGCAGCGGT
The DNA here is from genome assembly GCF_040937935.1 of Hyperolius riggenbachi. Taxonomy (NCBI): domain Eukaryota; kingdom Metazoa; phylum Chordata; class Amphibia; order Anura; family Hyperoliidae; genus Hyperolius; species Hyperolius riggenbachi. The sequence continues at coordinate 44,613,958 of NC_090654.1, forward strand.
GACAGCCAGGACTCGCGCCAGCCGGATCAGGTAATGTATTGCCGCTAGCGTCGGTCGTCGGGCATTCGAACGCCGCTATCGACGCACTCCCGACCCGCCGGCGATCGAGCAAAGTCTTCCGTTTGGACAGGACCGACGGAAATCAACGGGAACGAGCGATTTCGGACGGAAATCGATCGTTCGGTCAGCGTTTGCGCAACGATTTCACAGCCGATGCGATCACAGTGATCGAATTGTCTGTATATCGGCGGGAAAATCGGTAAGTGTATGGGCCCCTTAAGCAATAAGTGCTGTAATCTACAAGGGAAGAGAAAGGGTTTTTTTTTTTACTGACATCATAAAGTTATCACAGTCTTTACCAGCAGCTCTGATTTGTTTACTTTTTTACGGATTGTCAGTAAATTTAGTTACCGTTGGCAACAAGTGTGCAGAAATTAGTGTTAAGGCTCGTACACACGTCGGATTTTTCCAAACGACTGGTCGTTTGTACATTTGAACGTCCGGTCGTTTGGACGTCAAATCGGGCGTGTGTGCGGTCAGTCGTTCAGCTGATAAGACTGGATTTGAACGATCCGCCAAGTGGATCGTTGAAATCCAGTCTTATCAGCTGAACGACCGAAAGTACACATGCCCGATTTGATGTCCAAACGACTGGAAGTTCAAACGTCCAAAGGACCGGTCGTTTGGAAAAATCTGACGTGTGTATGCACCTTTAGACGCAGTGTTTGGTGTTGTGGAGTTTAGAAGTCAGGGAATGCCCAGTGTTCTAGGTGTCTAGTCTCCCGATACTAGGCATACAAAATACGGGTGTCCTGTTCATTGTTTTTTTCCCTCACTTCCTAGGACCTCCTTTCTTATTTTTAGAAATATAGGACAGTAATTATAAGGACTGCCTGCTTATTGTTGCTGTACTCAGTCCTCATTTTATAATATTAAAAGAAAATTGAAATTCCAGAAATAGAAAAAGCACACAGCATCGGTTATCACTGTGGAGTTGTGGTATTTCCGGTGTAATGCCAGGAAAGGGTTACTACTACTAACCAGCAATCCATCCACTGGTAGAGGAGGACTGAGGAGCAGACACAGGCCCTGTAATTGTGCTGCTGGGGCCTTGCTAATGCCTCTCCTGGAAGGATTTGCTGCAGTACAAGGAATATTTTTACATAATCTGAGGTGTTTTTGCAAATCGACAGCTCCCCTCCCAGCTGCAGCACAATCCCAGTGACTTGTATGTCCCTCCCCCTCCAGCAGCAGCAAGGCCAGGGACTGTGTAAGGAGAGAAGACAGTGTAGTGAGGTAACTGCCAGTGATCACACTCAGTATGTGAGCTCCAGTCAGTGTGGCCACAGCTCAGTGTGGGTGGGGGGAGGAGACAGGGAAAAACTGCAGCATTCAGTGGGGGGAAGGGAGGCAGAATTACTCACTGCTCTCCGGAAACCCTGTGGCTGTTGCTTTGATACATTTCCTGGCAGCACATTAACAGCAACTGTGGCCTTCACTCTACTAGAAGGAAAAACAGGGAAGAGGAGGTATGGCTTTCACCAATCTCATAGTTATTCTTGGGAGTGTCGGATTATGGATAGCTGTCAGGCAAGGAGGATTGGAATAGAGCCAGAGTGCATGCTCTGATGGTGGGGGAGGGGGAGGCGCTGCCATTTTTCGAGGTTGTTCCTCCTTTGCTGGATGCATTAGCTGTGTAATAGTACAAAGTTGGTGTGGTGAGGTATGTTCTCAGGGATGGTTTAAAACCCCTTCCCAACCGTCTAACGCCGATAGGCGTCAGGGGTGGCAGCCCCAGGACCGCCTAACGCCGAAAGGCGTCAAGTCCTGGGGCGAGGTTTTGCAGGGGATCGCGCGCCTCGATGCACGCGCATTCCCGCTAGAGTGACGCTCCGTCATCAGTCATCTCAGTCAGTTGCAAACTGCTCCATTTGTGGTGTTTACTTAACAGCTCCAAAAACATTAAAGCGGACCTGAACTCAGAACTTCCTCTCTGCTCTAAAAGATAAGCAGCAGCATAATAATCTTTAAAGAAAAACATTTCTTTGTTACAGCAGGTACAAATCCTGCAATAAATCTGCAGTTTGTCTACTTCCTGCTTTCATGGAAGCAGTGATACTGTTAACATCCTGTGTTTACAAATGAGGTCTCTGCCGTGGCAGTCAGATGACACAGCTGAGGGATCAAATTACAACTTGTGATTAGTTACAGATGAGGGAGAAGTAGGCAGGCTAAACTCTCTAAATACATAAAGGGTGTATTTCTCTATCACAGCTGGGACATAGACATAGACACTTGTTGCTGTATGCCCATCCCCTATTGCCTGATGAAGCATGGCCACACCTGCGAAACGCGTTGCCATGACCCTTTGGAGTGTATATATAAATACATTTGCTTGTTGATATAATCTCAACCTGTTTTTGTGTCTGCTTGGAAGGGGTAAGTCCACCACTGCCTCCCCCGTTTTTTGTTAAATTAGCTACTTTTATCCTTTTGGCGCCTCTGTTCATTTCCACATTTCTCTATGTTACCCTTCTGCCCTGTGCAAGGTTTCTGATCCACTTTAACTGAAAAAAACAACCTTTTGTGGCTATATGCAGTAAATGCTGAGGAGGGTTATGCAATGCCGGGTATGATAAAGGCTGTGGAGTACAAATATCGTATGACATAATGCAGAAGACAAGTTACTATAGGATACCACATTGGATACGACGCAGGTCCTGAATGGGCTGCTTTGATTTAGAAGCAATGTAGGATACTTATTTGGAGACTCATAGCTGAAATCTTATTATGTTTGCAAAATGTTACACTCTCTCCACATTACAGAATACTGTATGAATTTTATGTAATGGGAATGTATAGTCTTTTTTTTTTTTTTTTTTCCTTTTGTATGTAGTTGACTTATTTTTTCTGTGTACATTCTCTCTACACAATGCCATGTGAATTATTTTAAAATAATTGTATATTTATGTTTTACCCTTTTATTTTTGTTTCTTTTGTTTAATAATAAAAATATAAATGGCATTGGGTTTGATTTACAAAGCTTTTCTGTTAAATTATCTCACCTTACCTAATAACTCACAAGTTATCTCTCCTTATATGATTAAACTCATGATTTATCTCTCCTTATCTGACTTAATTCATGATTTATCTCTCTTTATCTGTTTAACCACTTGAGGACCGCAGTGTTAAACCCCCCTAAGGGCTCTTTCACATTAGGGCAGATTTTCTGCATTTCAACGCAAAGGGTAAAGTTTGCGTTACCCAAGGTGAAATGAAAGTCCATAGACTTTCATTTTAGCTTTCACATATAACGCAGCCTTTTTGTGCGTTGCGTTACACTGCACCCAGGCGCAGTTTTTCGGCCGACGCTAGCTTTATGCGTTACAATGTTAGTCAATGTAAAACGCACACTATGCGCGTTTTTAATCCGTTAACGCAGGCAATCAGTCCCAGAATGCAACAGAGGAACAATGTAGAAAGTTAAAACTAAAAGAAAAAAAATTACCTGCGTTTTTCTATGTGCTGTAACGCATTGAAAACGGATTAAAAACGCACACTCACTGCAGTGCAACATCAGTTGCTGTCAGTTATAGCTGAGAGGAAAACTGATGTACCAGGTAAATTTCCATATTTCCCTATGGCTCAAATGGGCAATGTTACAGTTTAACTGTGTGCTGACCAGAAAGCTGTTATGGGTAATGGCCATTTTCAAAATGGAGGACGGAAAATTCCCTTGATCACAGTGAACAAACAGGACGCGGGACAGGAGAAAGACACTGAGAAGTAGACTACATGGAAGGTAAGTATGACTTGTGTATGTTTATTTTGACTTTTAATTTTCAGTTCAGGTTTTCTTTAAGGCCAAGCTGCAGGGCCAAACAGCTCAGCACACAAGTGATTCCCCCCTCCCCTTTTTCTCCCCACCAACAGAGCTCTCTGTTGGTGGGGTCTGATCGCTCCCCCAGTGGTTTGTTTTTTTTAAACAAATGTTATTGTTATTATTTTTTTAATAAAATTACTATTTCTTTCATTATCTTTTAACCTTCTGCCTATGAGAGCTGATCGCTCTCTGGTGTCCCAGGGGGACAGCCGTCTCACACGGCTGTCCCAGTACAGCGCTGCCTTAGATCGCAGTGCTGTACTACCCTAATAGACGGCGAACAGTCTCCGAGCGGCGATCACTTTCCAAGCAGGAGATGCCTGCTCTCCTGCTAGCCCCATAAACGGCCGTTCACGCCAATCGGCGTGGAGCGGTCCTGGGGCTGCCACACTGCTCACGCCAATCAGCGTGGAGCAGTCGGCAAGTAGTTAACTTATTAATTATCTCCCTTTATTTGCTTATGCATGCATTAGCTTTCCTTATAGTTAAAGTGAAAAATAAGTAAGCTTTGTGAATCAACTTAATTGTAAATTACAGACTTACAAAATCTATTTTTTTTTTTTTTTTTAAGTTTGAGGCTGCACCAGCTCCTGGTAATGTTTTTATGAAGAAGTGTCACTTTAATATTGTCTTCAAGTTAGATTTACACTTTCAGATTTGTATAGATTGGGTTAACAATTGATATCTCACTAATATTGGTCATTCACTAAAGGTACGTACACACTTGCAACTTAAAGCGGATCTGTAAATAAATTAAAAACAAACTGTTTCACTTGGGCTTCTGCAAGCCCCAAGCAGTCGTCCTGTCCTGCGCCGATCCTCCATGAGCCTCCGTTCTCCTGCCGCCAGCTACTTTCGGTTTTGTTGCCGGGCCACTGCGCCTGCGCAGCTCTGGCCACGCGTATCCTTTCTTCGCATACCAATCTGCAATAGCGCAATTGTAGACGGGGACGCGTAGAAAGGATATGCTTGGCAGGGCTGCACTGGCCTCGACTTACAAGTCAGCGGGAGAACGGAGGTTCGTGGAGGAGCGACAGCGGGACAGGGCGGCTGCTGGGGGCTTGCAGAAGCCCCAGGTAAGTGAAACAGTTTGTTTTTAATCTATTTACAGTTCCGCGTTAATGCATGACCAACTGCCCAACATGACAAGCTGCACGACTTGTTGTTTTCAAGACCAGTACATACACACGCGCTGACCAACTAAACAACCAACTCATTTAAATACCATGCATGCACCATATCTGCATTCAAAAAACAACAAGTCGTTCATAAGACTTGTGCACATGTGAGCAACCTTCACGATAGTTTATCTGGCTATTGGAGTCTTTTTATCAGTTCCTCGTCTAATGCTGGGAATACACGGTTCGTTTCTGCCATGTGTTTCTGCTCTCGATCAATTTTTGCCGCTCGATTCTGCAGTCAATTCTCTTATCTTCCGCTCGTTTTTCTTATCTTTTTCCATTCACATCTATCAGAAATCGAGCAGCAAAAGAAGCAAAAGGGAGATCGGACATGTCGGAAATTATCTATCGAACCATCTAATCAGCTACAAAGCGAACCGTGTATTCCCAGCATTGAAGTTTGCCACACGTATGCATGCCCAACTTATCGTCCCACAGACAAGTTTGGATGATAGTTGGGTGGAAACGTTGTACGTCTGTATGAGTGTGAGAAAACGCGGAAAGGCCGCCAATGCTCAAGGTGAGGCGGCTGATTCCGCGTTTAACATGGCAGCTGGCGCGCAGTCGGGGCGCGGAGAAACCGCCGCATGCTCTAACAACAGGACGGCGGATTCTGCGTCCAATGCGGAAAGTTGCTCGCATAGGCCTGCTCCTCTCAGCAATGCGGAATGCGGAGAGAACGCTGGCACGCATTGAAAGCGGTGTGGCGGTTTCCGCATCCAACTCAGCCGAAACATTACAACATATGACTGGTGTGGCTGGGACTGATAGTCCACACTGGTTTAGGAGGACGCGCGCGCAGAGAGGCAGGGCCTTTATGCCAGTCAGAAGAGGGTCAGCTGACCAAGCTGGTCAGCTGACAAGTTCAGTAACTTCCATTGGTCCAGCACTTAGGGGAGGTGCTGGTCAGCGGTAGTGTATATATACTGGGTGCTGGTCATTCATCTGGTGTCTGCCGTTGCGATCACTACGTGGTAGCACTCAGACCTTGTCTGTATCTGTGTTATTAGACCAGTTTCCAAAGGTGTTGATGGCCAAGGATCTCACACCTTAGTCTAGGAATTCTGTTATTATCTGTATTGTTATCTAGACCAGTTTCCTAGGTGTTGACGGCCAAGGAACTCACACCTTAGTCTAGGAATTCTGTACCATCTGTATCATTCACATTATTCTAGTCTAGTTCCTGGAGTGTGAGAATCTTGGAGCTCACACTCAAGTCTAGGCATTGTTAATTATCTGTTATGACTTTCTGCATTTCCTGACCATTCTCCTGATCTCTGATTCTGTACCTTTGTCTTTCTGATACCTTGTTGCCAAACCCTGCTTGTCCCTGGATTCTGCATCTGTCTCCTGTCTCTGTACTGTATCTGTCCGTGTAGTTACGACCTGGCCTGTCCGACCTCGAGAACTATCTCTGCTGTTAAGAGATAGTTCACAGATCTGTTAGTGACACTACCTAGGTGTCACTCACGTTCTGTCCTTCCCACTGTCTCAGCCTGGCTCCGCCCCTAGGGGAGCATCAGACCTGTGGAAGGAATCTGATCTATAGCAGTAGCGCTTACTGTCTAGCACCCATCTTCCGGGTGCTTTCCTTGAAATATTACCGTTGCACCAAACACTCTCATCTCTCGGGTGTCTAGAGGTTAGAAGATATATCTGATTATCGGTGATACTGCAGATCATCAATAATCGGGTATATTCTGCATTCTCGGTGATACTGCAGATCTTCGGTAATCAGATCCTGTCTGTGTTACACCGATCGTTACAATGAGCCTTTAGAATACCGCTGTGTAACACTCCATATTCCATCAGATTTTAGTAGAAATGTCATAGAATGTTAATGGTAACATCACCACTACTAGGCTGTGCATCACTCGGTATAGTAGAGAGCTCTGCGACTGCCAGATGCTCACAGCTCACCCACATGCTCTTGTGGTAAAAGTGAAGGAAGGTTTAGAACACATGTCAATGTTTATTCCTCTCTGTTCCTTTCTGTCTCAAAGACCTCCAGAGTTCATAATAACTTTCTGGAGATCCTGACACCTTACAGTCAAGATTTTGCCACCTGCTCAGCAGCATTACGGCTATAGCTGCGCGAACTGTGTAAGTTGGGCACAAATAAAGGTGCAGAATCTATATATATAATAGAGTAAGTGCCTCAACCTTCGAGCAAGAAGAAGAAGTACTTTGCATGAGAAAATGTATGCGTGCTCAATCACCAAGTTTTAGGCTTCTTTTCCACGGACTGTTGAGCTGTGTGCTCAGCAAGCAGTTACCAGGCAGCAGCAAGCAGTTACCAGGCAGCAGCAAGCAGTTACCAGGCAGCAGCGAGCAGTTACCAGGCAGCAGCGAGCAGTTACCAGGCAGCAGCGAGCAGTTACCAGGAAGCAGTGAGCAGATACCAGGCAGCAACAAGCTGTTACCAGGCAGTAGTGAGCAGTTGTAAGAGTTTGAGAGGCATGTTACTGCCTATCAACTGTCCGTGGAAAAGAGGCCTACCCTAGCAAGTCTGGCTTTGCAAATCTGGCCTAATTGGCTATTCATGAGGCAATGCTCATGCAAATATGCATTTGCTTTTGCATGCCAAACTATGCAGGGTCAAAAAACCAATACTGCAAAGCGGTCGCCCTGCTACATGCCAGTGATGAGCGAAAATGCAAAAATTTGTTTCGATAAATTATTACCGAATTTTCGCCTAATTTCGTTTTGACAGGCAAATTTTCCATCTAATTTTTTCACGTTAATTTTCGCCTAAGGCCAGTCATTTTCGCATTACTTGCGTATGATTGCGGACATTTTCCACATAAGGGCATTAGCGCCCGCATTCAGAGAAGTTTCTTGTGCATTATTGCGGGCATTTTTCCGTATAAACGTCCGCATAGATTGAATTTCCATGCGGATTATTGTGGACATTTTTCCGCATAAGGGCATAAGCATCCGCATACAATGAATTTTCGATGCTGGTCGAAAACGCAAATATTTCTGAAGATTTTTGTGAAAATTCGCCAAAAAACGAAAACGGGATTTTCGAGGCGAAAATTCGCAAGCAACACTGCTACATGCTACATTAGCACTATCCAGGAGCGCCACGGGGAGGATTCCCAATGCCCCCCTTTTATACAACCGGGGGGACCACAGGGTCCCAGGCTCTCTCACTGCCTGGGAACCACAGCGACACCCCGGAGGGGGAGGCGCAGGCAACCCCCCCCCCCAAGCGTGGCCAGCGTCGGGGAGAGCCGTCCACACCCACCTCCCAATATTAAAAACAGGCACTTACCTTAACGTCCATTGCGTTCTGCTACATGCGCATTAACTTGGGGGCACCACATGAGAAAGGAGTGAAGCATGGGTCACCCCGAGCTTTAGAGCTCAGGGCTGGCTCACATACAGCACTCCAGAGGGGGGGGAGGACAGGTGCAGACAACTCACTCCAGGGCTCACACCACCGGAGCAAGCCATCCACCACCTGCCTCCAAAGGATACAAACTGCAAAAAATGCTTTCCATGAGAAAATTAATGCGCATGTAGCAGAACGCAATGGACGTTAAGGTAAGTGCCTGTTTTTAATATTGGGAGGTGGGTGCAGACGGCTCTCCCTGGCGCTGGCCACGCTTGGGGGGGGGGGTCGCCTGCGGCACCTAGCCTCCCCCTCCGGGGGGTGCCGCTGTGGTTCCCGCGGTCCCTCCGGTTGTATAAAAAGGGGGCATTGGGAATCCTCCCTGTGGCGCTCCTGGATAGTGCTAATGTAGCATGTAGCAGTGTTGCTTGCGAATTTTCGCCTAAGTCATTTTCGCATCGAAAATCCTGTTTTCGTTTTTTGGCGAATTTTCACGAAAATCTTCAGAAATATTTGTGTTTTCGACCAGCATCGAAAATTCATTGTATGCGGATGCTTATGCCCTTATGCGGAAAAATGTCCACAATAATCCGCATGGAAATATAGACTATGAATGTATTTTGTAGGTACTGATCTTTTGCAGGAACGGATCTTTTGCAGATAATGATCTTTTGAATGTGTACAGCAACTTTGTGTGCAGCATCTTGCAAATATTTCTATCTAATGGGGAGTGCAGCTCAATAGAATAGACTGTGTAGGTGTGGCTCTGATACTACATGGAAGGGGGGGAAATTGGTCTGTGATCTTTCATTTTTCCAAAGACTTTTATCTGATGTGTGTACCCACCTTTATTCTTCTTGCTTCAAGGTTGAGGCACGTACTCTATTAGATAGATAGAAGATGCGGCGTATGCTACGACGCGGGACGGCTAGTTGAAGAAATTAGACAAAGACAAATAACATTTATATTGCGCTTTTCTCCTGGCGGACTCAAAGCACCAGAGCTGCAGCCACAAGGATGTGCTCTATAGGTAGTAGCAGTGTTAGGGAAACTTGCCTCAGGTCTCCTACTGAATAGGTGCTGGCTTACTGAACAGGCAGAGCCGAGATTTTAACCCAGGTCTCCTGCGTCAGAGGCAGAGCCCTTAACCATTACACCATCCAGATAGTCAGTAGGGGAATATATGTGTTGTATTCCTCAAATTTACCTAGAACAGGGAGTGCTGTCTCTCAGCTTCTCCCTGCACCCAAATGACCACCGCCTGGAACATACCGACTCCCTTTTAGTAATATGTAAGCGCTTTATAGATAAAGGTTAAAGAGGAATTGTGACCAAGGATTGCACTTCATCCCAATCAGTAGCTGATACCCCCTTTCCCACGCAAAATCTATACCTTTTCTCTAATAGATCACCCGGGTGGGTCTGTATGGCCGATATTGTGGTGAAACCCCTCCCACAGTGTGATGTCAGGACCATGGTCCTGTTAGTTCCCTGTTTGTGAGCCTTGTTGCATTGTGGGAAAAACCTTTGAGCCTTGTCAGGGGGTGTGGTTATAGATAATGGCAGTTGGTGCTGTCTGTGTTTTTTTTTCATGTCTGCCAGCAGTAAAGATGATGACGTGCAGGCTGATTGTGGATCAGACAATGTGATCAAATTACATGGCAAATATCAATTATTTCCTGATCTCTCTTTTCTATTTTCAACTTCTCACTTTGCAATGTACTGATTTATTTTTTTACCCCCTTTTCGCTAAAGTTCCTATATAAGAACAACAATAATAGGAGATCAGTTATGTTATTTGAATTAGTCGTTAACTATCTCTACACTCGTTTTGCATTTTTTCATATTTCAAAATTAATAGAAAATCTGGAAAAGAAAAAGCACCCAGCATCGGTTATCACTGTGTAGTTGTGGTATTTCCGGTGTAATGCCAGGAAAGGGTTACTACTAATCAGCAATCCGTCCACTGGTAGAGGAGGACTGAGGAGCAGACACAGGCCCTGTAATTGTGCTGCTGGGGCCTTGCTAATGCCTCGCCTGGAAGGATTTGCTGCGGTACAAGGAATATTTTTTACATGTCCTTTTGCAAATCCACAGCTCCCCCAGCTGCCACAAAATCACAGTGACTTGTGCGTCCCTCCCCCACCAGCAGCAGCAAGGTCAGGGACTGTGTTGTTTTTCTTTCACCTCTATGAGGAGAGAAGAGAGAGAAGGAAGGATCTGCTAATGATCAGTATGTGAGCTCCAAGCAGTGCATGTGGGGGGAGGAGAAGGGGGAAAAAACTGCAGCATTCAGTAGGGGGAGGGGAGGCAGTATTACTCACTGCTCTCTGAAACCCTGTGGCTGCTGCTTTGATAGCTTTCCTGGCAGCACATTAATATTGAGCAACCGTGGCCTTCGTCCTCCTGGAGATTAAAAAAAAGAGAGAAGAAGAGGTATGCTTGATGCTTTCACCATTGTCTTGGGTATTGAAGGGGGGGGGGGGGGGGGGGAGGGGGTCAGATTATAAGAAGCTGTCATGCAAGGAGGTTTGGAATAGAGTGAGAGTGCATGCTTAGGTGGTGGGGGCGGGGGAGGTGGGGCCATGTTATTAGCTATGCCTCCTTGCTGGTTCCCTTAGCTGAGGATTATTCTAGAACAGGGATGTCGAACTCCTGTCCTCGAGGCCTGAGGTCACACATTTTCGGCACAGCTCGAATCAATTGATGGGACTGAATCAAGAAGGGTGTGGCTCATCAAATAGAAGACATTCCTCAGTCCACCCTAAATCCTGGCATGGATATGGCCTTCAAGACCTGAAGTTTGACGCCTGTGTTCTAGAACATATGGTTGGGTAGGCAACATATATGTTCACAAAGACTTTTTTTTTTTTGTCAAGGCTGATGTGAGGTTACTATAGAGACCAAAGGACAGCTAGACGTTTAGGCACAATCCAGCCATTAGTAGACATGTGTGGCTTATGGGACGTGGAAAAGTGTACAGACGTCTAAGGCCCGGTACACAATGTGCAATTTGCAGTCAGATCAATGGGTGGAATTGATTATTTCTGACAGGTCCGATCAGGACCTGATCGATAATGAGATCGACTTGTGCAGCGGTGATTGAAAAATCAATCCCGTTATCAATCGGGGTCGGAAATGACAGATTTTACCTGTCGATATGACAGGAAATTGCATGGTGTGTACCAGGCTTAAGCGTCTAAATTCCACACTTTTATGATTTGAGTATAGAAACCCCATGAAACTCAACCTCAGTTGCTGGATGGTGTACTGGTTAAGTGCTGTGCCTCTGACACAGGAGACCAGGGTTTGGATCTCAGCTCTTCCTGTTCAGTAAACCAGCACCAATTCAGTAAGGAGACCCTGGTCTAGACTTCATAACACTGCTACTGCCTATAGAGCATGTCCTAGCGGCTGCAGCTCAAGCACTTTGAGTCTGCCAGGAGAAAAGCACAATATTAATGTTATTTGTCTTGTCAACCTTGGGTGTTCATTCAAATTTATAGAGTGGGAGTAGAGAAGTATATTCAGATGCTGTTAGTATTGCATATTTTAGAGAGGAACAATAGCAACTGGAAGTAGGTTTCCAATGTGTCCCTCACCCAAATTTGTCTGGTAGACTGTTGCCAAATCCAGTCGTATCGCCTAATAGCTGTTGGTGCTTTGACCAAGAAAACTTTCTTTTACCTCCTGTTCAGTAAGTGAGCTGATCCATGTGTTCTCAGTGATAAAATTAATGTCATGTGAGATGCAATTTGCAATTGGCCACACTGTCTGTTGTCCTTTCTCTTCATATATGGTTTATGTTGTTACTGTACTGCTGAGTGTTGGTTCTCTCGTATTTTGTCTTTTTATTGATGGAAGGTATTTTATGGTTTATATCTCTATACTTACATCATAGGTTGTTTTTTTCCAGTGTTTACTTGTATACGGCGTCATATCTTCTACAACCCCATGCATAATATATATTTTAGGCGCTGTTGGCGGGTGGGGAAAACCTTCATTTGGCCCAAGTTGGGTGAGGTTGAGGAACATCCAGAAAAATAAATAATCTGATAATTTTACGACCTGTCATAAAGTGAGAACAGAAATAGATCAGGTGTGATGTTGGTGTGACAAAGGCTATAATTAGATTATACAGACGATAAGTTATCGTCAGAGTTTAAATTTAGACAGAAAACCAACAAATGTTGATTCCGGTGATACCTTTCATGACTAACTGTACACGGTTTATTATTAATATTTAGTATTTATATAGCGCCAACATCTTATGCAGCACTGTACAGAGTATATATTGACTTGTCACTAACTGTCTCTCGGAGGAGCTCACAATCCAGTTCCTAGTTCCTACCATAGACATATGTCTATGTATGTATCATGTAGTGTATGTATCGTAGTCTTGGGCCAAGTTTTAAGGGGAAGTCAGTTTACTTATCTGTATGTTTTTGGGATGTGTGAGGAAATCAGAGTGCCTGGAGGAAACCCATGCAGACACAGGAAGAACATACAAACTCCTTGCAGATGTTGACTTGGCTGGTATTCAAACCGGGGACCCAGCGTTGCAAGGTGAAAGTGCTAACCACTACACCATCGTGCTGCCCAGCTGCAAGCTTTCAAAACACTAGCCAACCCGTGTCGTAGCATACGCCGCATCTATCTATCTAAGGCCTAGTGCACACCGAGCGGTTTTTGGAGCGATCCGCCAGCCGCATCCGCCTGTAAAAACGCTTGGCCAATGTATTGCAATGGGATGGTGCACACCGGCGGTTTGAGGTTTTTGCCCAGCCGCAAACGTGCCTCCTGCTGCACGTTTGCGGTTTTATGAAGCGTTTCGTCCTCAATGTAAAGTATAGGAAAAAACGCAAACCACTCTGAAAAACGCTACTTCAGAGCGGTTTGCCAGGCGTTTTTGTTACAGAAGCTGTTCAGTAACAGCTTTTACTGTAACAATATGTGTAATCTGCTACACAAAAACGCACCCAAAACCACGCTAGGTATGTTTAGAAAACCTACGAAAACCGACGTTAAGGTAAGTGCCTGTTTTTAATATTGGGAGGTGGGTGCGGACGGCTCTCCCCGGCGCTGGCCACACTTGGGGGGGGGGGGGTCGTCCACGCCACCCAGCCTCCCCCTCCGGGGTGCCGCTGTGGTTCCCAAGCAGTGAGAGAGCCTAGGACCCTGCGGTCGCCCCAGTTGTATAAAAAGGGGGCATTGGGAATCCTCCCTGTGGCGCTCCTGGATAGTGCTAATGTAGCATGTAGCAGGGTGACTGCTTTGTGGTATTGGTTTGTGCATGCATTTGCATGAGCATTGCCTCATGAATAGCCAATTAGGCTAGATTTGCAAAGCCAGACTTGCTAGGGTAAGGCCTCTTTTCCATGGACAGTTGATAGGCAGTGAAATGCCTCTCAAACTCTCACAACTGCTCACTGCTGCCTGGTAACTGCTTGTTGCTGCCTGGTATCTGCTCACTGCTGCCTGGTAACTGCTTGCTGAGCACACAGCTCAACAGTCCGTGGAAAAGAGGCCTTAAACTTGGTGATTGAGCACGCATACATTTTCTCATGCAAAGTACTTCTTCTTCTTGCTTGAAGGTTGAGGCACTTACTCTATTATATATATAGATTTTTTCCTCTTTAGGCATTATACAGAACTGGATAGGAACCATACAAAAGTGAATGTAACATACGTAAACTTGTATACAGTATGATTCTGTAGTCTCAATCTGACATGATATCAGGCAGTTTCGGATCAGTTAATTTCGGCGCGCGGCTCTCAGAGCCGAGCACCGAAACTGGGCGCCCCATAGCAGCAATGCTATGCTGCGCGGGGCGAGTAGCGGTAATTCGGAGCTCTGGCGGCTGCCAGACCTCGAATTACATCTCCCTCCGATTTGCGACAACTCGGAGGGGGAATAGTATTTAATGCTGCCTCGGAGTTTAGCGGCAGTGGGGAAAGCCGTCATTCGGCTCTCACCGCGCCAAACTGAGCAGCGCCGAAACAATATGCACCCCAGACAGTTTTATCCCCTTTGAATTGTAAAAGACTTCTTTAAGGTGCCCATACATCTAGCGATTTTGCTGTACGATCAACAATTAGATTCCACCATTTTATCGAATTGAGAGGAAATCGAGTCTGTTCCAGTATGCCGAATCGATGAAAAGTGGCTGATATCATGTCATGTCGAATCAACCAGCTTAATCGATCGAGCAGGATGCAAGATATTGGTCGTTTGCACAGGAATCGGCTACTGTTCATATGTCATTCGATCGACTCTGAATCGATTTTTGTACTCAGAGCATGAAGACACAACATTGGTCAGATCAATAAGTGAAGGTAAATAGCATAGGCTATCACCTGTAGTGTGTAGGCCACTAAAAGATCCGACTTTTGATCAACCATACTGAAGTTGATTCCTTAAGAAAGTCGATTGCTTTGTTAATTGAATCAGAATCGCTAGATGTATGGCTACCTTAAGGGCCCATTCACACTACGGCGATTATCGCTAGTCACCAAAGCGCTAGTTTTTAAAGCGCTAGTGCTATTTTACCCTATGACAGTGATCTCTCTGCTGCGATTGGTGCCGATCGCAGGCATTTTTGCGATTAGTGCCAATTGCAAAACACGTTACATGCACCATTTTGCCACGATTCTGGAGCGATCACGGTACAGTGCTTATAAAGCGCGACCGCGATCACACTGAATCGCGGAAGTGTGAGCAGTGATTTTACCGCGGTAATCATGGTAAAATCAACCGCGCAAAACTGTTTTGGAATTTATAGTGTGAATGGTCCCTGATGCTGGGAATACACGGTTCAGTTTTTAGCTGATAAGATGGTTCGATAGATGATTTCCGACATGTCCGATCTCCCTTTCGATCCTTTGGCCGCTCGTTTTCTGATAGAAGTGAATGGAAAACGATAAGAAAAAGAGCGGAAGAAACGAGAATCGACTGCAGAATCAATCGGCAAAAATGATCAAGAGCAGAAACGCACGGCAGAAACAAACCGTGTATTCCCAACATTAGTGTTCAGATCTATTGAACCCTGGCAGCATTTGTCAATACAGGTAAACACACATAATAATCAACTTAGCTCTCAGCCAGAGAGCAGCAACAGGCAGAGGTGTTAGAAGGCCAGACAGTCTGTCTATAAAAGCAGTCTGCAAGGATAAAGGCCAAATGGTGTTAGGATTCATGCATACTCATGAACCCAGGTCTTAAGCCCAATCTACACGATACGATTCTTTGTACGATTCGATTAAATCCGACATGTCCGATCGGGATTCGATTCAATTCAGTTCGATTTGCCATTGCAAAACAATGGCAAATCGAATTGCATCGAATCCCGATCGGACATGTCGGATTTAATTGAATCGTAAATAGAATCGTAATCGAATCGTACAAAGAATCGTATCGTGTAGATTGGGCTTTATGTTCAAGCCTTTGTTTACAGTGTGCAACATCTTCATAAACTTGTATTCAAATGTCCGCCGCTCTTTCCCAGATTTGAAATCTCCCCTTACAATGGTAATTTTCAGGTTCCTTATGCTATGGGCATGTTTGTTAAAATGTAGTCTAAGTTGGGGTGTCCTTCTCTCACCCTGAGCTCTCTCGGGTATTCTGAATCATTTAAAAGTTGGGAAAGGTAGATATATTGTAAAAGGTCAGAGTTAATGTTAGGCATAAGGTAGGGGAGGCGCTTAAAGAGAACCTGTAGTGTAAAAAAGTGCTCCTAGGGAGTACTTACTTCGGGGGGGGGGGGGAAGATTCTTGCTACTAATGAAGCTTCCCTCGTCCTTAGTACCCCCGATCCAGCGCTGGCCCCCAGGAAAGGGCAGATTGTACAGGTGCAGTAACAGCTTCACCACTGGGACCCCCCAGTAGTGTGTCAGAAAAAGCCGAGCCCGATTCGGTCCGCTCTACTGCGTAGGCATAGAGGGTTTGCGTCTAGGCAGTAGAGGGACCCAATCGGCTTGGCTATCGGCTTGGCTATCCACAATATTGTGGTGGCCATTTTTTCCTGGGGCGTGGGGGGGGCAGTCCTGGATTGGGGCTACTGAGAAGGATGGGGGAAGCCTCATTAGGATCCAGAGGCTCCCCACTCCCAAGGTAAGTAGTAAAACTATATATATTACTATAGGAAGTGTTTCAGATGCTGGTGCAGGATAATTACCATAAAAGTAAGTATCCAGAATAATGTACTGCATTCTACTATATGTTACAATAGTGGCTCTTTAACCACTTTATCCACCACTACAGTATATCTATGTCCTCTGTGACGTCATCTAAAGCCACGAGTCAGTAGATATACGTCTGGTAGATGAAGTAGTGCTGTGCAGGATTGGGTTGCTCCTGTGCACATTTCTGGCACTATCTGATGCAGCATTAATTGGTGAACGGGAATATAGGTTTCCTGAGCGAATGAGATTGATTTTTACCATTAAAAATACTTTTATTTTCTCAGTTCATAGTGAAAAAGACACACTGTAGCATTACTTCAGAATCAAATATCTTCACCATAAATTGTGACCGGAACATAATCTAAGTTTTGTGATAAGCGGTAAGAATAGCCAAACAAAATTTGTGGTTTTTATCTACATTAGCACTTTTTATTTTTAAACTGCAATTGGTAAAACTGAGAAATAATGTGTTTTTATTTTTTTATTTTTTTATTGTTTTCCCATTAAAATGCAAAGAAAACAAAATTGTTTGAGGGGAAAAAATGACATACAATGAAAGCCTAGTTTGTCTTGAAAAAAACAATAATTCATTTAGGTGTCATAAGTAGGGATAAAGTTACTTCTGATTAAATAAGGACATAGCTAAACTGTCAAAACTGCTCTGGTCCATAAGTGGGAAAAAAGGTCTGGATGCGAAGTGGTTAAAACAGCAGCCACCAAAAATGCATTCATCTGTATAAATAGATAAGCTCGTGCCTCTTTGGAAGCAGCCTAATTAACCCATATTATGCACAATATCCACATGTGTTTCCCTCTCCCAAAAATTGCAAGAAATAAGTGCATATGATAAAATGTATACCTGGGCAATATAGGATACCGCTGACAAAATATTCTAGGGGAAATTAAAGAAATCCTCTTTTGTTAAAGTTTTGCTATATATATATATATATATATATATATATATATATATATATATATATATATATATATATATATATATATATATATATATATATATATATATATATATATATATATATATATTATATATAATATATATATACATAAAGTAACCATCTTTAAAGTGAACCTGGCGGCGACTTCCGGTTTTGCCGTCACCGGCCGACAGGCTGGGAACGCGAGTGATTCTTTGCGTTCCTAGCCAAAATAGCGCCCCCTATGCTGCTATTGCGACCTCCCTATGCTGCATAGGGGACGATATTCTGGCTGGGAACGCGAAGAATCACTCGCGAAACCGGAAGTCGCCGCCGACCGGTCCAGGGACATCTGATGGAGTCAGCGTGGGCACTGATCAGCTTCAGGGGCCTGAGGGAAGCCCCAGGTGAGTTAAACTCATTTTTTCATCCTGACTTTAGGTTCACTTTAAAGTGAACCCAAGGCTTGAGGCATATGGAGGCTGCCATATTTATTTCCTTTTAAAGGATACCCCAACTGAAATGTGACATAATGAGATAGACATGTGTATGTACAGTGCCTAGTACACAAATAACTATGCTGTGTTCCTTTTTTTCTTTCTCTGCCTGAAAGAGTTAAATAGAAGGTATGCAAGTGGCTGACTCAGTTCTGACTCAGACAGGAAGTGACTACAGTGTGACCCTCACTGATAAGAAATTACAACTATAAAACACTTTCCTAGCAGAAAATGGCTTCTGAGAGCAAGAAAGAGATAAAAAAGGGGAATTTCTTATCAGTGAGGGTCACACTGTGGTCACTTCCTGTTTGAGTCAGGACTGAGTCAGCCACTTGCATACCTTCTTTTTAACTCTTTCAGGCAGAGAAAGAAGAAAAGGAACACCGCATAGTTATTTGTGTACTAGGCACTGTACATACACATGTCTATCTCATTATGTCACATTTCAGTTGGGGTATCCTTTAAGCAATACCAGCTGCCTGGCAGTCCTGCTGATCCTCTGCCTCTAATAATTTTAGCCATAACCGCTGAACAAGCATGCAGTAGATTCTGTGTTTCTGGCATTATTGTCAGATCTGACAAGATTAGCTGCATGCTTGTTTCTGGTGTGATTCAGACACTACTGCAGCCGGAGACCAGCCCAGCCGGACTGCCAGGCAACTGGTATTATTTGAAAGGAAATAAATATGGCAGCTTCCCTATCCCTCTCACCTAGGGTTCACTTTAACCTGCTTATCCACTTTAGCATTTAGAAAGTGGCTCCTACGTCCAAATATGCATGCTGGATGTAGGAGCTACGTCCATGAAAAACAGAGCCGCGAGGGCCGCCTGTTTGCCCGGAGATCAATGAATGGGATCGCAGTTTCCACTCATTGATCTAAGTCCTGTTAGAATGATCACTGGCTTCTATGGAGAAGCCGCAATCATTCTGTTACACATCCTCTTACAGGAAGCCCCAAAAAAAGACTGTGGCTGTGAATAGACATTTTTACATTTAACCACTTTCCCCACCACTACAGTATATCTATGTCAGCTGTGGCACCCTCCAAGCCACAGCGACGTAGATATACTGACCTGCTTTCAGCCCTTTTGTGCAGGAACAGGTGAGCTTCAGAGTGCACCCCCCGGCACTGTCGGCTGCCTTACTAATTGGCAAAAGGGAACATGTTCCCTTGTAGCCAATTAGTGACCCCCCCCCCGCACATGAATGATCACCGCTGTAGCAAACAGCGTGATCCTTCATCTTCCCCTTCTCTGTGCACAGATAGCCTAAAATATTTAAATAAAGCTGCCTCTCTCACCTTACCTCATTCCAGCGATGAGGTAAGGTGAGTTACAGTTACCCTAGGGACTTAGCTTTTAAAATATGTATGCCATGAGAGTGTATTACTGTTAATCATGAAGATAAGGGCTTTTAATTACTGATAGAGTACAATGAGAAATCAAAAAACACAAACCAGTAACTAATATATTATCGCCATACATTGTACTAGGAACATTATTTAAATGTTGAGATAACCAGGACAAATTAGCAAATACAATGTGTGTGTTTTACCTATGGTAACATTGTTTATTTGAAAACTATAGTGGATGGAAATGGAGAAATAGTGTATTTTTTCTTTTTTTTTTTTTCTCATTTTTCCCTTTAAAATGCACAGATAATAACAATTACTAAAAGCAAATATCACCCTCACAAAGCATAATTTGTGGCAAAAAAACAAGATATAGATCATTTACATCTGATGAGTAGCAATAAAGTTATTGGTGAATGAATGGGAGGAGCGCTGAAATGTGAAAATTGCTCTGGTTTTTAAGCAAAAAACCCTGTGGTGCTGAAGTGGTTAAATGGTGTAATAACTGGGACAAATGGGCAAATAAAATATGTGGGTTTTAATTATGGTAGCATGTATTATTTTAAAGCTATAATGGCCGAAAACTGACAAATAATGAATGTTTTCAATTTTTTTCTTAATATTCCCGTTAAAATGCATTTAGAATAAAATAGTTCTTAGCAAAATGTACCACCCAATGAAAGCCTGATTGGTGGCGGAAAAAACAAGATATAGATCATTTTATTGTGATTAGTAGTGATAAAGTTATTGGCGAATGAATGGGAGGTGAAAATTGCTCAGATGCATAAGGTGAAAAAACACTAAAGGCTGAAGTGGTTAAATAACAGAAAGCCTTGTGTACCCTGCCCCAAAAAGTAGTGCAATTATTGCACTAATAGACAAAGCAGGTAAAAAGAATATGAATGATAGAGATGCCACTTCAGATAAAAGGTGATGCAGTTGCTACCCAGAGCAATGTTGTCATGCTCACTGCTCTTTTTATCTTACATTCGTACGTTTGTATAGTTTATAACAAAAACACGTTAAATAAAGAATATATTAAAACAAATGTAAAAAGAAATACTGAATGTAAATATTACAAAACTCGAAAATTAGGTTTTATCACCAAAATGTGAAATATCCTCCGTCATGAAGGGGTTAAAGTCTGGGTCCAGCTAGAAAATACTGTATCTTAAAATACAAAATGTATATTTGTTGTTATCATCCTTGCTAAGTTTTGATTTGACGTAAACAGGGATGGTCAATGGGATGCAAGTAATTCCGAGTTGATGCAAATTATATGCTAATTTATGCAATTTAAGATTGGACCAAACAAATGCAGCAAATACTAAAGGTGGCCACACAACATATGATTTTTTTTTATTTCCTTTCAATTCCAGATAACAATTTATTTTCTGATTGATTGTAAAATTTAAAAAAATCTTACCAATGTACCACACAAGTGCGTTCAATTATTCCCCAATTATGCATTTTTTTTGGGGAAAACTCTGAAAAAATTGCTTCGGTCTGTACATTCATAAATTGAAAGTCTACCCTACACCATTTAATTTTCATAAAAACTGCTAAGAAAAACCCACTACTCTCGATTGACTTATATAGAAAAAAAACAGGAAATCATATCAGATTAAATGAAAAATGAACGCTTAAATTAAAAAAAAAAGCTTTCAGTTTTTGGTACAACTAGTTGTTTTTATCAAATTGCCGTACAATTGGATCATTTTATTCTATCATGTGTGTCCAAATGGGAAACCAGTGGAAGTCAGCGGTTCCCAAAAGGGGCATAGGGACACCAGGAGCCTAATATAATTTAGTATTTTCCATAATGTATATACCAGAAAAGTTGTAGTAAAATGAGTACTCACAAACCCGGGTTGCCAAAGTTAGCAACCACCAATTGCACATGTGAAGTAGAACCTTCCCCACTCAGTCTTTGAGAGTCCCGTCTGTGATGGCGGTCAATCTCCAAAAATTATCAATATATAAAGAAGGGAAACATAAATGTCAACCTCCCAACAAAGGTGAGGGTAGCGCAGAAGCAGCCAAAAGTGTATATAAAAAAATGTAAAAATGTTAAAAGGGTAGTTAATGTAAATTAAATTGGATATGATGGTTCATTTGAATATTCCATTAAGAAAGCACTTACAACAACACGTTTCGCGGTATATGAACTGCTTCTTCATGTCCATAGACATGCCTGTATAGCCGGGTAGAAAAGCTCCAAAATGGCTGTACAGGCATGTCTATTGACCTGGCGAAGTGGTGCATATACCCCAAAACGCCTTGTACGTGATCATTTTTCCAACACTTACTTCCTTTTTAAACTGTTTTTACTTACTTTACATACGCTTTCGGATGCCTTTTGCTCTACCTAGCTGCATTATGATTGGTCCATTTTCAAGCTGCATGGGATCAGATTCTTTTTCTCATCCTTTCCTGTCCCCATCAGCGTTCCCTCTGCCCCCATGCCCATCAAATTTCTGTCAGTCCCAAAAACCTCTTGTTCCTGTTAGGATAGCAGTATAGCTTGATTAGACAGACGAGTTCGAAAGTCCTCCCCCAATTCCATTGTCACCTGCATCATGAGGTCATCAGGTAGTAGCAGCAGCCTCCCTTTGCTGCTAAGAGATTAACTGTTTGTAGCCAGAACTGCAGCTACCATTCAACAGGGTCTTCTCTCCCTGCCCCTGGCTCAGTTGGTGAATCATTTTACTCTTTCACCACTCTACCCATCCTTATGAAATGGTTAAATAAAACACCAATCAACCCTTGGAAGCATGCAGGATCAGACAAGCCACATAGCCCAGGGCAGGGTGATGAGAGGTACATATGACTTAGAGGATGTGGGAAAGGTTTAATGGTTTATTACACACTGAGCAGGGTGAGAAAAGGGCAGGAAGAGGAAAAGACAGCTGAGCTGCAATGCACTGCTTACCGCAATAGTTAAAGTGGCCATTCATCAGGTGATTTTGCAGGCCAGTCAGTGCCACAACATGTTTGCTTGATCAATGTTTGATTTTGGGCCCCAATAGGTCAATAGGATTGATTGAACATGCTGGAAAAACTCAGTCACAAGTGCTCGATCGAGTTTGCAGCATTAATGGAAACATTTCCAGGGGGGGCGGATAAAAAAGGGTGGGGCAAGCCAAAATGGGTGTGGCCATAGATCAACATGTGGATGTGGTCACGGGTGGAGCCAAATTTACATGAATTTAGCAATGGTGGGGCATTAGACTAGGAATATGGTAGGGATTAGATTATGAGCGCCTCCGACACATGTGCCCCCCAGTTTAGGTAGTGACAGGGACCCCCATGTGTAGTGACAGGGACCCTCCTTGTTTAGTGACAGGGACCCCCAACTTAGTTTAGGTAGTGACAGGTGACCCCCAGTTTAGGTAGTGACAGGTGCACCCTAGTTTAGGTAGTGACAGGTGCCTACCAGTGTACAGTAAGCAGTGAAAGTGATCCCACTCACCATCAGTTGTCCCAGCAGCAAGCGTCATCCCTCAGAATCAGCCGGTGACCAGTGAGGGCTGGCGCACAGTACCCCTGTTGACACCGCGCTGCATATGCGGAAGTGATGTCACTTCCGCATATCAGTGCGGTGTCCACAAGGTCCTAGCGCCCGCACTCACTGGTCACCGGCTGAAGCAGGGCAGCCATGGGGGGGGGGGGGGGGGGGCATTTGACGGCGGGGGGGGGGGGGGAGGACATCCACACCATTTCCTCCTATGACACCCATGTACCCGTGGGACCCCCAGCCGGTGTCCCCAAGTGTAAAGTGTCCCCCCGTGCCTGTATGCAGTGTTATAAAATCTCACCTCTCTGCCGGTGTGATTCCTGGCCTCCTCTGCCGAGCCTGCCATCACTGCGAGTGTCTGTACCAGGTAGCACCAGTTATGACTACATATGCGCCTACTGCCACCTGTTACAGGCGCTAGTGGTGATAGTGGAGACGTGAGATTTTATGAAGCATGGGCACTTGGAGACAGCCAGGCAAGCGGTGGATCCAAGTTAAAAAAATAAAAGTTAAGCTTTGCATGTTATCTGCATGGTCTCCAGACCATGTCCGCAACGTTTGTTCTGTCCCACCAGTCAAGAGTTCAGGTAGTTGTCGACCTTTGAACCGGATCTATTATTGCCCCGCACATGCACAATCTCTCATTGACTCTGCTCTGGCCGCACTCCCGGTGTCTCTGAGCGCTCTCAGAGGTCAGTTCATGGAAAGAGCCAGATCGGCCTCAATGAGAGACTGCACACATGCAGGCTAGATTAGATCGGGTTCAAATGTTGGTGACTTCCTGGAGTTGCAACCCATACTTAACCGGATTGGGGGCAAACAGGGATGCTGGAGAGAACAGACATGGTCGGGAGACCATGCAGATAACACGTAAGTCTTAACTTTGATCTATTTTTTTCAACTCAGATATGCTTTAACTATTGCTGTACTTAGTTCTCATTTTGTTAAATTTTTAAATGAATACAAATGCTGTCAAAACAAAAACGCACACAGCATCGCCTATAACGTTTTGTGGTAGTGGTAATTCCAATGTAATGCAGGAAAGGGTTACTACTGACCAACAATGCACTGGCAGGAGGAGGGCTGAGGATTACACACAGACCCTCTAACCATACTGTACATCAGGCGACTTGGCGGCCAATCGACCATCCGATTCGATTATTATATGCCCAATTGACAATGCAACCAATTCCGGGGCAAAATTGGTCACAAGCATGGATCGGACTTGCTGCAAGATTTCGGGCTGACGTGCTCGATTGGATGTATGACGGTAATAGCGTGCGATATCGGGGTGAGCAACGAACCTGACAGAACCCCCGGCGCTGCCCCCCCACAAGTGTAAAATGTGCCCCCTGCAGTATACTTTACCTGTCGGTGTCTGCTGCTGGCTCCATGCTCCATCCACATACACGTGCCCCATGTGGTTGCCGGCGTATGCTTGGGGCACGTGTATGTGGACAGAGCAAGCGGCGGACACCGACAGGTAAAGTATACTGCACCAGGCACTTTTTACATTGGGGGAGGGTCAGGGGGCAGTGAGGTGGCGGATGTGGTGTCACAAGGCAGATTCCTGAGAGATTTCATGGGCAGCCGACAGATCCCTCTCCGATCAGATTCAATCAGAAAGATATCCGAGTCTAAGTCGATCTGCCCATACATCATCTGATGTATAAGTACCTTAATTGTGCTGCTGGGGCCTTGCTAATGCCTCGCCTGGAAGGATTTGCTGCGGTGCAAGGAATATTTTTACATAATCTGAGGTGTTTTTGCAAATCTACAGCTCCCCTCCCAGCTGCAGCACAATCCCAGTGACTTGTACGTCCCTCCCTCTCCAGCAGCAGCAAGGCCAGGGACTGAGAGAAGAGAGAGTAGTGATTACACTCAGTATGTGAGCTCCAGGCAGTGTGGCCACAGCTCAGTGTGTGTGGGGGGAGGAGACATAAAAACTGCAGCATTCAGTGGGGGGAGGGGAGGCAGTATTACTCACTGCTCTCCGGAAACCCTGTGGCTGTTGCTTTGATACATTGCCATGACAGCACATGAACAGTCTGCAACTGTGGCCTTCGCCCTGCCGGAAACAGAAGAAGAGAAGAGGAGGTATGGCTGAGTCTTTCACCAATCTCTTGGATATTAATATGGGTGTCGGATTATGAGAAGCTTTCATGGAAAGAGGATTGGGATAGAGCCAGAGTGCATGCTCAGAAGGTGGGGGAGGGGGGGGATGCCATTTTGTAGGCTGTGCCTCTTTTGCCGGTTTCATTATTTAAGGAAAACTAGGCAGACAGTGTGTTTCGAGGTAGGTAGGCCTCAAAAAACATTCGTAGAGGGCTTTTTTCAAGGTTGATTTGATGAGGCCAGAATCAGAATCAGAAAACTTTATTTCGCCAAGCATGACTGGGTCATGCCCGGAATTGTTTTTGACACAATACATCTAGCTCAGAGAGAAGACATAGGTAGAGACATAGATAGATAGCAGCGAGCTGTAGAGGCATCGGTTAGCGTGAGTTAGCATTACATTTCAATTCATTCCACTACACATTGCATTGCTCTATACAATTGAATTCCACTATATGTAGTATTGCATTTCCCTATACATCCTTAAGCATCACAGTCCCCAGTGTGACACCGAGATGGTTAGTCTGGAGGGTTGGTTGAACGATCCGCCATGGCACAGACCGCCCCGCAGCTCGTCGGGGCTTGCATTGATGGAAGTATGTGGAGGGCGTTGAGGAGGTTGACCGCCGAGGGGAAGAACGAGTTCCTGTGTCGCGTGGTCTTTGTGGAGATGGCCCGAAGCCTCCGGCCCAGTGGCAGCAGGCTGAAGTAGTGGTGGCCTGGGTGAGAAGGATCATTGGCAATCCTCCGAGCCCTGGATTTCAGTCTGTTGTTGTGTAGCAGGGCAAGAGAGGGGAGGGGGCACCCAACGATCCTCTCCGCTGACCTAATGACCCTCTGGAGTTTGTCCTTGTCATTGGCGGTGGCCCCAGCATACCAGACTAAGATGGAGGAGCAGAGGATTGACTCAATGGTGGCAGTGTAGAAGCTGGTTAGGATTTTTTGAGTCATGCCAAACTTTCTCAGCTGGCGGAGGAAGAAGAGTCTCTGCTGGGCTTTTCGTTGGGTGGCAGTGATGTTGGGCTTCCAGCTGAGATCACTAGAAATTATAGTACCCAGAAGCCGGGCACAAGGCACCCTGGCTACCTCGGTGCCGTCAATATGAATAGGGGGCGGAGGCGGGGCAGACTTCCTGAAGTCAATGATCAGCTCAACAGTTTTTGCAGTGTTAAGGACCAGCCTGTTCTCCTTGCTCCAGATGCAAATACTCTCCACCTGTTGGCGGTACTCCTGGTCGTTGTCCTTGGTGACAAGGCCAATGATGGTGGTGTCATCGGCAAACTTGATAACCTTTACGGAGTCTGCCTCCGATCTGCAGTTGTTTGTGTAGAGGGAGAACAGCAGTGGTGACAGAACGCAGCCTTCGGGAGCACCTGTGTTCATGATTGCTGCTTGTGAGTGGATATCGCCCAGTCTGACAACTTGGGATCTGTTGGTGAGAAAGTCTGTGATCCACAGTTGTAGACTTGGGTGGACTCCGAGTGCCGCAAGGTCCTGTTGCAGAATGCGTGGGCAGATGGTATTGAAGGCCGAACTGAAGTCCAGGAGGAGTATTCTAGCATACGTGTCCGGCCTGTCCAGGTGGTCATTGATGAGCTCCAGGCAGATATTGATCGCATCATCGGTGGACCTGTTTTCCCTGTAGGCAAACTGGTAGGGGTCTAGGACGGGTGAAGTGGAGAGCTTGAGGTAGGCTAGGACTGCCCGCTCCATGGTTTTCATGATTACGGACGTCAGGGCTACGGGTCTAAAGTTGTTGAGATCGGAGACCCCTTGCTTCTTAGGGACAGGTATGATGGCAGACCTCTTAAAGCAAGTGGGGACTTTACCTTCCTCCAGGGACTTGGTGAAGATGGCGAAGAGGATGGGAGCAAGTTGCCGACAGCAGGTTTTCAGGCAGGCTGGGGACACTCCGTCGGGGCCGGAGGCTTTCCTGGCATTAAGTGTTGATAAGAGGCGCAGGACCTCGGCTTCACTCACCACCGAGGGAGAGGGCAGGTTGTTGTTTGTCGGGCACAGAGGTGGAGTAGCCGGGTTCCCCTCCGGTACTCCCTGGTTCTCGAACCTGCAGTAGAATCTGCTGAGTTCTTCTGCTAGTGTCGGGCTGGGTGGCGCCTGCTGGGGTTGTGGCTTGTAGTTAGTGGCGGCCTTCAGCCCCTCCCATACGGCACGTGGGTTGTTTGAGCACAGGTTGTGTTCCACTCTTTCAGCATACTCTTTTTTGGCAGCTCTCATCTCGCGATTGAGGTCGTTTCTTGCCCTTCTCTAGTCCTCTCGGTTGCCGGACCTGTGCGCAGCCTCCTTGCGACTCCGCAGCTGCCGCAGCTTGTTGGTGAACCACGGCTTGTTGTTCGGGTACAGCTTGACGGATTTTGCTGGTACACAAGAGTCCTCGCAGAAACTGATGTAAGAGGCAACGTTATCAGCCCATTCAGCCATAGAGATTAGAGAAAATCTTCAGATGTGCAAGCACCATCTAGCCATCAGGAGATCTCTATGGTCATAGGCCTGATGTAAAGTTCCAGTGGGGTGAGGTGGAGGAAGAAACTTATCCACCCACCTCTCATTTCCACTCTTGTGGGAATCTGTATCAAACAGTTAACCAAGTTTGTCTGCATAGACGCAATACGAGATTGTCAACCGATACGCTAGAAATTGACTAATGATCATCTGAGGTCTACGGCCATCTTGAGGCCTTCTCTTCTGCCTTTGGTCCACTTCTGACCTTAGAGGTCTAGACTTGACTTTTGGGATGGACAAAAACTGGAATAGAACCTGCAGTTCTGCAACAGCCTGACATTGCTTACTGTAAGAACCACATAGACAGGAGAACTTCCTTAAAGGCAACTGAGCACCTGGAACAAAAATATATAAAATGAACCTCACTACAAGGGAGGTTCGTAATGGAGTGTGGAATTGGGGGGCTAGGGTTGGAATGAGCCTCATTAATTACTTATGGTGCCCTGCTCCTCTGCCCTCCCCCAACCCCCCCCCCCCACCTTCCATCCGTTTTTGATTTGCCATCATTCCCAGGAGAGAACACACCTGTTCCGCATTTTGAAGTTCCCAGTGAAGTTGCATGCCTAAGACTGTTGCAATGCATGCTGGGAGATGTAGTCCGTGGATGCAAGTACAGGTAAGTAATGATGCTCACTCCAAACCTCCCTTGTGGAGAGGTTCCTTTTATATATTTTTAGTTCCAGGTGCTCAATAGCCTTTAATCTTGACACTCCTAGGCATGTCTGGTTGCTGCATATTCTGTTCCTGCAAATCTCTTGGGCAGTCATTTATTTTATCCAGTTGGGGGAGGAGAAACAGTGCTGTTAGGCCTTATGTCTTGACCTGAAACAATATCAGGTTTCTAGCATGACTGGTTGATAACCTCCTCACTCCAAATGTTTGGTAGAGAGGAGAGGAGGGCTGATAGCATGGCACTTGATGGAGCGACTTCAAGTGGGTGGGGTAAGGAGGGGAACAGTGCGCTCAGCTGAGATGATACGATACTCTAGGCCTTTTGGTGTTGCATGTGGGCTGCTGTACACGTGCTAGACTGTCAGCAGGCATGCTCCTGACTGGCTGCCTTGATTGAGAACGCGCTACTGTATGTATTGTCCTTTACTTACGTAATCTGATATAAAATACTGTAAGTACCTTGAGCAAATATTGCTCAAGAAAGGCCTTGTTCTTTCCTTTTGCTCTGATGTTGAGATGTTTTATGGTCAGACAAGAATCATGAAAACTACAGTGGGGTGTTTTCTACTTCTATCTCCATATTTTATGGTTTAAAGTGGTGGGGAAGATTTAGACCCTATTTAGAGGTTTCTTATATTTTTATTGATGTTAAAGAGGAACTCCAGTGAAAATAATGCAATAAAAAAAGTGCTTCATTTTTACAATAATTATGTATAAATGATTTAGTCAGTGTTTGCCCATTGTAAAATCTTTTAAATCCCTGAATTACATTCTGACATTTATTACATGGTGATATTTTTACTGCTGACAGGTGATGTAGCTGCTGCATGTTTTTTTGGCAGTTGGAAACAGCTGTATACAGCTATTTCCCACAATGCAACAGGGTTCACAGACAGGAAACTGCCAAGAGTACGTACTCAGAATTTCTTTGTGGGAGGGGTTTTACCACAATATCAGTCATATAGCGCCCCCTGATGGTCTGTTTGTGAAAAGGAATAGATTTCTCATGTAAAAGGGGAAATCAGCTACTGATTGGGATAAAGTTCAATTCTTGGTCGGAGTTTCTCTTTAAGGACTACTTTACACCTTTTATAACAGTACTTGCTATCACTGCACAGTTTTGGTCACTGTTGACTGCTGAACTGTCATTTGGCACAAGGACTCTGAAAATGATGGTTAACCAGGAACAAAGGCTACATTGTGGACAATGAGGTCACAACAGGAAGCGTTTAGGTATTATGCCAGGTATAGTAATGTGTGTTATGTAATGTAGCCAGTGCCTTCATTAATAATACAGAAGATGGAACTTATTACTGGATAGTGCAAAGGCCTTAGCTGAGTGGGATTTATTTGATTGCAAAGTACATCATCCATAGCCACTAGACTTTGTAGAGATACTTTTACACCCTCATTACAGGAAGCAACCCGAGTTATTTAAAGGGTGAATATCAGGGCCCATATGCAATTCACTTTATCTCCTGAATTTTCACCTAGGTGGTATTTTCACACCTTGTCATAAACTGCTTTTTAAGCCGCCAGCAAGCAAGACGATGCTAAAAATAATGTTGAGACGACTTTAACGTCAACTTTTATGTACTTTTTCAATTGTAGGATGCTTTGAAGTTATTTTAAAGATAATATGAAAATGATCTCCCAGGAGATAACTAAGGAGAAAAAATTAATTGCTTATGGGCCCATGGGTGATATTTTTAAACTTGTGAATAAAATGCCTTTTAAGCAACCAGAAAACAAGAAAATACTCAAAATAATTTGGATAGTACCTTTTCACCTACTTTTTGGTACTTTTTTAGTTGAAAAGTATTGAAAAGTTGTTTTAATCGAAGATGAAAAATGATCTCCTGGGTGAAAAGTCAGGTGAAAAAGTGAATTGCATATGGGCCCATGTGTATTATAAAAACATCACAAACATAGATAGGTGCTACACACCAGTATAAATTACTGCCATGGGGCGCCAAAACCACCTCCTTCCTTATTCCAGCTTAATATTTTTAATAATCATCTTTCCATTTCAATATGCGGCCAACTAAGAATTTTTCACACGTCCAGTTTTGATTGACCGATCACTGGCAAATGTTATCACCTCCCCTAAGTATGAGCAGCATCAGATTTTGAATAATGTGAACAGATATTGTAGTTAGGTGCTCTAGTCTAGACAACAGTATGAATGGGTTATGCCTAATGCCATGGTGGTACACACCACACCGCTTCAGGGAATGAGAGAATCCTTCAATCACGCTGGAGCTTTAGCAGCTGCCAGAAGGGGCGGGACTTCATTCCGGACCGAAAGCGCTGCGTTACTGAGACGCTTATAACAGTCCGACACACCACCACACTGTCTGCGCTAAGAGCCTCAGAAGAAGTTCAGATTGCAAATGAAACAGTCGTTAGGCTATGCCCCCCCCCCCGGCACCCACTGCCTGCACACATCATTTCCACCAATGCCACGATAAGTATTGCATCTACTTTGTGTCAATGCTGGATCTGTTTGTGCATTTGCACTTTCTATGGCAATAAAACGATGCAATAGTGCCAAGTTCACATCTCTCAGCCCTCCTGTTTGAAAATGATTCTACATTTGCCGTATTTCATCACTACTTGGACATGTAGCGTAACATTATTGCCAGCCTGTGCTTCTGTAGCTTTTGCATGTGATCGCTAGGGGGCACAGGCTAGGAGGGACCCCAGTGCTCTACAGATACATTGATAGGCAACAGCACAGTGATGCATCTGTACAGTGTTGGGCAGAGACTTGCACAGGCCTGCGGCCGTCACGTTTAACCATTTATGCTGCCTGGACATGATTGTCACGTCCAGGCGGCTGCTACTCTGCTGCGGCACGCTCCCGTGCTGCTCCCCATTAGCCCAGAGATCAATGAATGGGAACTATGTAAAGACCGACAGCTTCTTTTCAGAGGCCGCGGTCTTTCTGAGAAAAAAAAATGTTTTCCATCCTCCTTATACTTCTTGGAAGTGAGAGCCGCTTCCAGGACTAAAAATAGTCAAACTACATCTACATACATTTTTTTTTATAAAATAAATACACATTATTACGTTTAAAATTAACTGTTTACCTCCTACACCAAAAATGAAAATAAAATTTTTAATGAAAAAAAAAAAATTACAATAAAAAAAAAAAAACATAAATAGTTACCTAAGGGTCCGAACTTTTTTAATATGAATGAGAAGAGGGTATATTACGAGCATTTTTTAAATTATAAGCTTGTAAATAGTGATGGACGCAAAACTGAAAAAATGCACCTTTATTTCCAAATAAAATATTGGCACCATACATTGTGATAGGGACATATTTAAATGGTGTAATAACAGGGACAAATGGGCAAATACAATACATAGGTTTTAATTATGGTAGCATGTATTATTTTAACCCTATAATGGACGAAAAAACTGAGAAATAATTAATTTTTTCAATTTTTTTTAATATTCCTGTTAAAATGCATTTAGAAAAAAATCATTCTTAGCAAAATGTACCACCCAAAGAAAGCCTAATTGGTGGTGGAAAAAAACAAGATATAGATCAATTATTTGTGATAATTAGTAATAAAGTTATTGGTGAATGAATGGGAGGTAAAAATTGCTCTGATGCATAAAGTGAAAAATACCAGAGGGCTGAAATGGTTAATGCAAGACATCATTTCACGCCCTGGATTGTACAATAGTGTTAGTAAGGATGTGAAATTCACTGCCTAAAATCTAAATTAGTTAAAGTGTGCAGCAGGGATAGCCATACTATCCTGGAAAAAAATCATATATAAGTATTTAAATACTTTTATTAACAGATGTATTGTACTGTCCACATTTTGATTTCAGTGAATTTTATATAGTAAATTAAAGAAAACTGGTTTAGGCATTTTCCATTCTTAGGCTCCCTGCACACTGCAAATCCGTTTTGCGATTCCGTTTCCGATTTTCAATTCCGATTTTCCCTAAATACATTCAACAGAAAAATGGATCAAAAAATACAGCATGCAGTAAAGATTAAAAATCGGAATATATAAAAAACGATTAAAAAGCGGAATCGGAATCGCATGCAGTGTGAAGGGAGCCTTACTGCTTCTGAGTGAAGCCAATCCTGATGTCATTTCCTCCCTTACTCTTTTTTTTTTCTCCTAGAAACTGCACTGTCATATCTAGCTTGCTTTGTAAACACAAGTGAGCACACTGAAATGCCAGCCAATCAGTGTGAAGCAGGAATGTGGGAGGGCTGATGACAAGCTTCTCTCTCGTCGGCAATGTACCAAATACAGCCAGGCTGACTGAGATAAGATATATTACAACAGAAACATTTCTGAATAGATTGGAGTGCTTGCAATGCAGGGTAAGGTTCCAGGCTACATAACAAACACAGAGCAGTGGGGTAAATAGAATTTGATTTTATGGCTGACAATCCCTCTTTAAGACATCCTTATATAAGAGATGGGAAATAACCGGAGAAGGACAGCGCTCCCAGTGTAATAGTTAACTGCAGATAGAAGCCGATGTTTCGGGACTCACATGTCCCTTCATCAGGGCATAACAGGTCTATCCAACAATATCATACACTCACTAGCAAGCGATGTTTACTCTCAAGCTACTACATGCACATTGCACAACTGGGGGGGGGGGCACAAGATGGGGGGGGCTGTCTTGAATTTATGGTAAGGCTCAGTGTTTGCCCGCAGAAGCTTGCAATGTAAACATGTCATACAGTGAGGATGTGGCAGATGCATTTATAATCTCGATTTGCATTGCAAGGTAGCTATGAATAGCTGCATTTAGCAGAGAGAGTGGAGATTTGGCAAGGATTCAACACTGCCATCATTTGTCTAGGCAAAACAAAAAATTTAAATATGCAAATCGCTGGTGTTACCAACTGATTCATCCACCTGGGGAGCAATACACACACAGCGTTACTTTTATCTTCTATATTAGCCTTCTCCGCTTAAAAAAACAAAACACAGGCGTTGCCTTGAAAGTATTTTACCACACAGGAAGGGCTGATCCATCTTCACTATCCCAGCAAAGAAAACCAGATGGACCAAGGTTTACTCAGCTATACTCAATGGAGGATGCTCTGCAGGCTAAACATATAGGAGGAGTCATTGCTGACTCCCTTTCGGGTATCCTCCTTATCTGGCTGTTCTTCTGATTAAAGTGTAACTGTATGAAATAAAAAAAATCAATTCTTTATTTTTATCTGGTAAACAAGTAATAAGGATGCTAATCAGGCAATCAAAAAGTTAAAATCACTATTACTTTTCTTGTTGATAAATGATAATTCCCCAGTTTATGCTTTGAGTCCTATGGGAGAAAAGCGCTTTACAAATGTTATTGTATTGTATTATTGTATTGTACTTGACTCTAATTTGGTACACAAAGGCCTCGATTCATAAACAGCAGTGCGATAACAAAAATCTTGTCGGGAAAATACCGCACTCGGTATTTTCCCGGTCTGTGTGCTAATTCATAAAGATTTCCCCAGCTGCCCTTGGAGGTCGGTAAATTACCGCAGCCCATTGAGCGGTAGAGTAAAGCAGTGTCCCGATTCCCTCTTTGCTCTGCAGAAATGAATCACACAGACGGCTCTCTCTGGCTCTCCCACTGATGACTCAGACAGATGAGTCACACAGTCTTTCCCTGCCTGCTGAAATGATTCACACAGAGGGCTTTCTGGCTCTCTCCACAGATGAATCAAACAGACTTTCGGATCTCTGCACTTTGCATTAATCAGAGCTGTCAGAGCCAGGGCCGGCCTTAGGTTTCACAGCGCCCTGAGCAGAACCAGATTTTGGTGCCCCCCCCCCCCCCCCCCAAATTCATCCTCTTCGCGTGTGAGCGCACCACACACATACACTAATGGGGGGGGGGGGGGGGATCTGCTGCCTAAATACACTAAAAGGGGATCTGCGACTGTAAGACTAGTAGCCTAAGCCTATATACACTAAAGGGGGGATCTGCCTACAGTAAAGGTTAGATAGGTAGCTGCCCCCAGTATAGATTAGATAGGTAGCTGCCCCCCCCAGTATAGGTTAGATAGGTAGCTGCCCCCAGTATAGCTTAGATAGGTAGCTGCTGCCCCCAGTATAGATTAGATAGGTAGCTGCTGCCCCCAGTATAGATTAGATAGGTAGCTGCTGCCCCCAGTATAGATTAGATAGGTAGCTGCTGCCCCAGTATAGATTAGATAGGTAGCTCCCCCCCCCCCCCAGTATAGATTAGATAGGTAGCTGCCCCCCCCCCCCCAGTATAGGTTAGATAGGTAGCTGCCCCCCCAGTATAGGTTAGATAGGTAGGTTCCCTCAGTATAGTATAGATAGGTAGCTGCCCCCAGTATAGGTTAGATAGGTAGCTGCCCCCAGTATAGGTTAGATAGGTAGCTGCCCCCAGTATAGGTTAGATAGGTAGCTGCCCCCAGTATAGATTAGATAAGTAGCTGCCCCCAGCATAGGTTAGTGTTAAGCTTGGGGGTGTAATCTCCACAGTCAGCATACAACACATAAGCTGACGTGAAGGAGGTACACACACCAGCACAAGGGATCAGGATATCCCCAGTTTAGTGGAGGAGAGGACTGACTCCAATAGGAGATTGTGGTGCACAGAGCCGGTGCAGATCTGAACAGCCACAAACACTTTCGTAATAACGTCTCAGCGCAAAGTAGCGCTGAGCGCATAAACCAGGACTGAGGAGATCAGGACAGGTAGACAGAATGAACGCTTGCTAGCTAGCGATTACTTAGCGACAGCAAGCGTCCAAAACCAGACAGACTGGAATGAGGCAGCCAATGCGTTGCGGCGATGGCGTGCCTCACAAAGACAGGACAGGAGAGACAGGAAATAGCAGGATCGAGATAGATGAACGTAACACAGATAAATATACAAAGTATGTTTTCCTAGCGTATTACAATTACAGCTATCAATGAAACTATTCGTAACGTCTGACTAACATATGTATATATTGGCAATGAACCGATATATGACATAAGCAGGAACTCTGACTAAGACTGAAGTAATACAGGGAACAGGACTCAGAAGGATTCGCTATCTCTTCGCAGAGATGAACGCAATCCACAAACAGGACCAGGAACAGGATTCAGAAGGATTCGTTATCTCTTCGCAGAGATGAACGCAATCCACAAACAGGACCAGGAACAGGATAACTAGCTCAGCACGGGTGTTCACGATACGCGCAAACTACCAAAACGTGCTGGAAAACTGACTAACTGAACACAGGAAATAAACAGTTCGTGTACGTATATATCAGCGACACTGATATATTAACGTAACACGAATACAAGGAAAATAACAAAATGCGCAAGTATGCGTATATATTGGCGATGAACCAATATATGACACAAGACAAGCAAGTAGCAACTTCTAGAACAAGAGCAGAACTAGGAGGACTCGCTGACCCCTTCGCAGGAGTCAGCGCAGTCCACACGGACCAGGAACGAGGTGGGGCACGAGCAGAGTAACAGATAGAGTCTGAAACTATGATAGCCCATGAGGCATTGCAGGAAGCAGTTCTTTATACTGAGGTCATCCAATGGGAGCAGACTTGCAGATTCCCACACAAGTGAATGGTAATTAATCACAGGCTGATAGCAGGAAAAGGCAGACAATGATATGCAGCCTGCAGGAAAGGGACCGCCCCTCCACTGCAGCAGACAATGTTTGTTTACACAAAAGCATATTAAACTGTCATTAACTTCAGAGCGACTGCAGATGGAACCAGCAACTAGTTTAAGTGCAAACCAAACTATGCAAGCAAATGCATGTAATGACATTAGAACTGCTTGGTTTGCAATACCACTGCAGTCAGCAGAAAACGCTGCAGAAGCGATCATAACAGTTAGATAGGTAGCTGCCCCCAGCATAGGTTAGATAGGTAGCTGCCCCCAGTATAGATTAGATAGGTAGGTGCCCCCAGTATAGGTTAGATAGGTAGCTGCCCCCAGTATAAGTTAGATAGGTAGCTGCCCCTCCAGTATAGGTTAGATAGGTAGGTGCCCCCAGTATAGGTTAGATAGGTAGGTGCCCCCAGTATAGATTAGATAGGTAGCTGCCCCCCCCCCCCCCCCAGTATAGGTTAGATAGGTAGGTGCCCCCAGTATAGATTAGATAGGTAGCTGCCCCCCCCCCCCCGTATAGGTTAGATAGGTAGGTGCCCCCAGTATAGATTAGATAGGTAGCTGCCCCCCCCCAGTATAGGTTAGATAGGTAGGTGCCCCCAGTATAGATTAGATAGGTAGCTGCCTGCCCCCCAGTATAGATTAGATAGGTAGCTGCCCCCCCAGTACAGGCTAGATAGGTAGGTGCCCCCAGTATAGATTAGATAGGTAGCTGCCTGCCCCCCAGTATAGATTAGATAGGTAGCTGCCCCCCCAGTACAGGCTAGATAGGTAGGTGCCCCCAGTATAGATTAGATAGGTAGCTGCCTGCCCCCCAGTATAGATTAGATAGGTAGCTGCCCCCCCAGTACAGGCTAGATAGGTAGGTGCCCCCAGTATAGATTAGGTAGGTAGGTAGGTGCTCCCCTCCCCTCATACTGGAGGGGGAGCCGCGGGGAGGGCAGCCCGACCTCTCCCTCCCTTCCTCTCCGGGCCACCCTCCGTGCTCCCCCCTCCGATGCTGCTGCAGACTGCAGAGAGAACAACTCACCTCCCTGGTTCCGATCGCCGGCGCCTCTCACGGTGTATCACTTGCCGCTGGTCTCCTCTTGTACATTGACACTGATACACAGTAAACTTCCTGTTAAGCAGGAAGTTTATTGTGCATCAGTGACAATGTACAAGAGGAGACCAGCGGCAAGTGAGAGGCGCCGGCGATCGGAACCAGGGAGGTGAGTTGTTCTCACTGCTGGCTGCAGTCTGCACTCTGCAGGGGGGAGCACGGAGAGCGCCCGGAGAGGAGGGAGGGAGAGGACGGGCTGCTCTCCCCGCGGCTCCCCCCTCCATCACGGTGGCCGCACGGGGGGGGGGGGGGGGGGCGGAGCGAGACGGACACAGCCAGCTACATGCGGCCAGGCGGCAGGAGCGCCCCCTGGAAGCCGGCGCCCTGAGCGATCGCACAGGTCGCTCAGGTCAAAGGCCGGCCCTGGTCAGAGCAGTCGGTAACTTGTTAAGACCTCACCAGAGGTGTCGGTAACTACCGCCAGGCTTACCGCATGTTGAAGGCTTTATGAATTGACATTTGCTGACAATTTACTGACATGTGTTGTCGGTAACTGCAGCCAAGTCGGTAATTTACCTCCCTGGTCGGTAATGTCAGCTTTTCATGCGGTAACAGCCTTTATGAATTGACATTTTGCTAAGTGGTCGGTAAAGTCTGCTGTTTTCAGCATTACCGCATGAGGTAATGCTTTATGAATCGAGGCCAAAAAGGAAATTGCAGGGCATGCTGGGTTGTCCTTTTTTGCTTCTCTACTTCCCCTCAGACGTAACTAATGCAGCCTGATTGGCTGAAGCCTCTGTCCCTCCTGTTTTCCCCTCCCACACCTCTGTTCCTCTCTGATTGGCCAATATTTCTCATGCTGAGACGATGCACTTTCTATAGTGGAGGGTGGGCAATGCATACACAATCAGACAGAAGAGAGTAAGGGAAGAAATGACATCAGGATTGGCTTCAAAATAGCCACAGTTAAAATGGGAAATGCTAGGAAGGATTTTCTTTTTTTTTTTTACTGTAGAAAAATCACTAAAATCAAAACGTGGAAAGTGCAATAAAAAGATTTTATACTCACCTCCAGCCCCATGAGCACCTATGCGACCCTCGCCGTCCTCCCGAGTGCCTCCGTTCAAACGCAATTAGTACCGGTAATCTGGCTCAATCGCGCCAGTCGGCTCTTCTGTGCATGCGCGATCTCAGGTTTACTTTAAGAAGGCATAATTATATTAATTAGATGACATTTGTTCACGAGGTGACATTGAGGTAGACGTGCATTACAGTACGAAGCACACAAATAACTATGCTGTGTGTTCCTTTTTTTCTTTCTCTGCCTGAAAGAGTTAAACATCAGGTATGCAAGTGATAAGTTAAGGTATGCAAGTTTCTGTCAAATTCAGAGCTCACAATCTAATCCCTGCTATAGTCATAGTCTAAAGTTGTATCATGTTATTATGTGTTTATATAGCACTCACATTTATATGGCACTGTACAGCACTTTACAGAGTACATAGTCATGTCACTGACTGTCCTCAGAGAAGCTCACAATCTAATCCTACCACAGTACTAGTCTAATGTCCTACATTATTATGTATTTATATAGAGCTGACATGTTCTGCAGCACTTTACATAGTACATAGTCATGTCACTGACTGTCCTCAGAGGAGATCACAATCTAATCTATGCCATAGTTATAGTCTTATATTCTACCATATTATTATTATGTATTTAAATTGGGCTGACATCTTCTGTGGCACTGTACAGAGTACATAGTCATGTCACTGACTGTCCTCAGAAGAGCTCACAATTTAATCCTACCATAGTCATAGTCTAATGTCCTACCATATTATTATTATTATTATTATGTATTTATATAGCACTGGCATCCTCTGCAGCACTTTACAGAGTACATAGTCATGTGGTGAGTGGACCAAGAGGGAACCGAGAGGGCTTAATAGGATCCAGAACCTTCCCTCTCAATAGGTAAGTATTGGCCTTTTTTACACTACTGCTTTAAAGGGAACCTGAAGCCAGAGGTATATGGAGACTGCCATATTTATTTCCTTTTAAAGAATACCAGTTGCCTGGTTGTCCTGCGGATTCTTTGCCTTTAACCCTCCTGGCGGTCAATTGTTCTGCGGCCGTGCGGCCGCGGGAGGTTTTTTAAGCCTAATTTTTTTTTCTAATGTAGCTAGCCTAGCGCTAGCTACATGATTCCCCCCTCCCTGCAGCCTCCCTCTCACCCCTCCGATCACCGCCGGCGATCAAGCCCATCCGAAAATCCCGTTCTAAACAGGATTTCCTTCAGGGCTTCCCCCGTCGCCATGGCGACGAACGGAGTGACGTCATCGACGTCGTGACGTCACAGGGAGTCCCGATCCACCCCATAGCGCAGCCTGGTGGCGATTGGCCAGGCTGCGCAAGGGGTATGCGGGGGGGCCTGTATCGCGGCGGGCAGTGGCGCATTGGCGGTGATCGACCCGAACACGCAGCAAACAAAGTGCTTGCTGCGTGTTCCAAAAAAAAAAAAATTATGAAAATCGGCCCGGCAGGGCGTGAGAAATCCTCCGCGGTGGCTTGCCCCGAGGTCAGCTCGGGGTTACTGCCAAGAAGGTTAATACTTTTATCCATAGTCCCTGAACAAGCATGCAGATCGGAGGTTACTAATAAAAATCTGACAAGATTAGCAGCATGCTGTATTAGTAGAAAGAACTATAGTATAAGATTAGCAGCATGCCTATTTCAGGTGTGTAATTCAGACACTACCGGTGCCAGAAGAACTGCTGGTAACTTGAATTGATTAAAAAAGAAACAAATATGGCAGCCTCCAAATACCTCTCTCATCACAGGTTCCCTTTGAAGAAAATCTGTAATGGAAAAAAACTCCCTCTGGGGGATACTTACCTCGGGAAGGGGAAGCCTCAGGATCCTAACGAGGCTTCCCCTGTCCTCCGGTGTCCCAGTAATCCAGCGCTGCAGCCCCCGGACCGCGGCGAGGTAAATATTTACCTACCGCAATCCTGCGCAGGCGCACTAGCGGCTCTCCGGGTTAAGGCGGAAGCAGCCGAACCCGATCGGATCCGCTCTACTAGGCAGTCACAAGTCCTTTTGTGCCTGTGCAGTAAAGCGGCTACGATTGGGTTAAGCTATTTCCGCCTCCCCCCCCCCCCCGAACGAAGAACCACTAGTGCGCCTGTGCAGGAAGTAAATATATCATTGCTTGTCAAGCTTGTTGGGGGAGGCTTCGGGGGAGCCAGCGCTGGATTCCCACCCAGCAGCTACAGGAGACGGGAAGCCTCATTGGGACCCTGAGGCTTCCCCCTCCTGAGGTAAGTATGCCCCAGAGGGCTTTTTTTTTAGTACAGGTTCTCTTTAAGGCCAAACAGTGCCATTCTGTTGTCCCTGAGGATGTCAGTCAAGCATGAATAGTATGACTGATTCACCCTGAACTA
Source organism: Hyperolius riggenbachi (assembly GCF_040937935.1). Taxonomy (NCBI): domain Eukaryota; kingdom Metazoa; phylum Chordata; class Amphibia; order Anura; family Hyperoliidae; genus Hyperolius; species Hyperolius riggenbachi. The sequence continues at coordinate 44,654,279 of NC_090654.1, forward strand.
GTCAGGCACCTGAATAGATGAACAACCAGCCTAGAGGAATAACTTAACCGTGAAGGACAAGATACTTTATTAAGGTGTAAATGACAAATGTTTTTCTTAGTCAGTGCCAAATCCATTGAAGTAAGAGAAATAATTTCTCAAGGCGAAGCTCTCAGAGGCGTGGGAATCGCTTTAGAGATCCACAGCGTTATTTAGGCCTGTGACACACAAGCAAATAGTCTTCAGCAGCGACGCCGGGCTCTCTGTGACAGGAATATCAGCGGGAGGCCACCTGATTTGTAAGCCTACATAATGGAATCGACGCCATTTAAACGTCAAGTTCCTATTTTTCAAACGGCTTATTTTATGACGCCTCAGCCATAAGCCAGATTTATTTATATCTTCAGTCAGTAAACGGAGAGAGGCTCACACACCACTTTCCCAGCAATAATATTGTCGTAGTTTCATTTTTATTCAGTTCTAAAGACCAAAAAGTGGCATGTAAATTACCACTATGTAAAAGAGCTGATGACATCACTCAGGTATTTTAGGACAGTCTCCTTATCGGGAGACATGGTACTCGCATTACTGGGTGGCCTACACTTCTGTGTCGTCAGCCATTTTGACTAATTCAGGGTTTAAAGAGGAACTGTAACCAAGAATTGAACTTCATCCTAACCAGTTGCTGATACCCCCTTTCCCACAAGAAATCTTTACCTAAAATTGTGGTGAAACCCCTTCCACAATGTGATGTCAGGCCCTAAGTCCTGTCAGTTTCCTGTCTGTGAACCTCATTGCATTGTGGGAAATAACAGCTGTTTTCAACTGCCAAGCAACCAGTTTTTCCCTCGGTGTATACAGTATGTATATCTATAACCCTTTTGTGTCTTGTATTTTGTTATTTATTCATATTAATTTTGTAACTGTTATTACCAATTCTGTACTTTGGACCGTTTCTGTATTTTGTACCAACTCTGTATTTTGTAAAATGGTGTATACCAGCCTGTATTATTTTGTACCCTGTGTTTGTTTCTTACTTTGTACAATCCCACGGAATATGTTGGCGCATTATAAAGCAATGATAATAATAATCTTGGTCAGGATTAGGCATCAGCAGGGGGGTTGGTTAGGTTTAGGCATTGGTAGGGTGGGGTTCAGTGTTGGGCACTGGTAGGGGGTTGGTTAGGCATCAGCTGGGGGGGGGGGGGGGGGGTCGGTTAGGGTTAGGCATCGGTAGGGGGTTAGTTAGGGTTTGGCATCAGTGGGGGGTTGGTTAGGCATCAGTAGGGGGTTGGTTAGGGTTTGGCATCAGTGGAGGTTTGTTAGGCATCCGTGGGGGGTCGGTTAGGATTAGGCATCGTTGGGGGTTGGTTAGGGTTAGTCATTGGTGGGGGGTTGTTTAGGGTTAGGCATCATTGGGGAGTTGGTTAGGCATAATTGGGGGTTGGTTAGGGTTAGTCATTGGTGGGGGGTTGGTTAGGCATCCGTGGGGGGTTGGTTAGGGTTAGGCATCGTTGGGGGTTGGTTAGGGTTAGTCATCGGTGGGGGGTTAGTTAGGGTTTGGCATCATCGGGGGGTTGGTTAGGCATCGGTGGGGGGTTGGTTAGGGTTTGGCATCATGGGGGGGTTGGTTAGGTTTAGGCACAGGTGGGGGGTCAGGTAAGATTAGCATCAGCAGGGGTGGTCAGTTAGGGTTATGCATCGGTAGAGGGAGGGCTCTGCATGAGAATAGGATTAGGTTTAGCTTTAGTAAAATATCGGTAACACTTACAAATGACAAATTAGCACAGAATGTTAGGCACCACTGTGTGCAGCAGCTGCAGTGGGCCCGATATTAGGTTGTCATGGTTAAATTATGACTTGATGACACGACCAGACCACACATTGGGAAGGTTTTTGCTCCTTTTATTCCCCCTATGCAGAGGTGCCCCTTTGCTGACAACTGCTAGTTGCTATGCCCCACATTCTATATTGCTCCTCGATGGCTACTCTCCCCCCCCCCCCCCCCCCCCCCCCCATACTGTTGTGATGCCTTGCTTGAAGCTATACACTGTATATTGTGTTAATGCGTCCCGGCAGCTGCCCCCCTTCCCCATGTTGTTGTGCCACCTTGCTAGTAGCTGTGCCCCAAAGTGTGGCGTCCCTTTGCTGGCAGCTGTGCCCTTTAGTTTGGGGTTCCCCTTTGCTAAATCTATGTTGTAGTGCACTGCCCATCCTGTTGTAGTGCTCACTTGCTTGGCATGTAACCCTTTGCTGATTGCTGTGCCCATCATTCTGTGATGCCAGTTTGCTCGCACTTTGCCCTACATGTTGTAGTGCTCACTTACTGGCCACGGTGACCCCATAGCGTGGTACCCCCTTGTTGGCAGTTGTCAGCTTGTCCTCTTGTATTATGTTGTTCACCTTTACTAGCCACTGCCTACTCAAGCCCATGGAGTTTTGCCCTGTTACTGTCAGATAAAGAGCCGGATCATCCACTAGGTAACTTAGGCAGTTGCCTAGGGCCTGGAGAGAAACTAGGGGCCTGGTTAACGCTAGCCTCCACCAAATGGTATCTACAAAACCAGATGTATTTAAAGGGTGGGCCCAAAGTTGTCACTTGCCTAGGGCCCCATTTTACCTTTATCTGTCAGCCCCCTATGCTGTTGTGCTATTAGCAGTTATGGAATCTAGGCGTCACCATGTTTTAGTTCCCACTATTGGCAGGGGTACCCCGTTTGCTCTGGTGTCTCTTACTGCACCTGTGCCCCATGCTGTGGCACTCACTTGCAGCTTTGCCCCATGCTGTGTGGCACTCACTTGCAGCTTTGCACCATGCTATGTTGCCCCCCCGTCAGCTTTACCCCATGCTGTTACCCTCTCTTGCCAGCTGTTTTCATGCTGTGTTGCCCCCTCTTGGTAGATTTGCCCCATGCTGTGTTGCCCTCTTGGCAGCTGTGCCCTCATGCTGTTGCCCTCTTGGCAGCTTTGCCCCATGCTGTGTTGCCCTCTTGGCAGCTGTGCCCCCCATGCTGTGTTGCCCTTTTGGCAGCTGTGCCCCCCATGCTGTGTTGCCCTTTTGGCAGCTGTGCCCTCATGCTGTTGCCCTCTTGGCAGCTGTGCCTCCCATGCTGTGTTGCCCTCTTGGCAGCTGTGCCCCCCATGCTGTGTTGCCCTTTTGGCAGCTGTGCCCAGGGCCGGGCCGAGGCAGAGGCTGGAGAGGCTCCAGCCTCAGGGCGCAGTGTAGGAGGGGGCGCACAAATCACTCAGCTATCATTCCCAATTGTGTTTGAAGCAGAAAGAAATAAGAAAAGGGGATACATGACAGTGACTGCAAGCCAGATAACTAGAGATTAAGGTGTTGGGGAGGTTGGGGGCCCTAGGGGACCATTAGTCTAATAGCAATCAGTGTGTAATGGCTGGGGCGGGAGGGATGGAGGGGCGCACTTTGGTGTCTCAGCCTTGGGTGCTGACGGACCTTGTCCCGGCTCTGGCTGTGCCCCCCATGCTGTGTTGCCCTTTTGGCAGCTGTGCCCTCATGCTGTTGCCCTCTTGGCAGCTGTGCCCCCCATACTGTGTTGCCCTCTTGGCAGCTGTGCCTCCATGCTGTGTTGCCCTCTCTTGGCAGTTGTGCCCCATGCTGTGTTGCCCTCTCTTGGCAGCTGTGCCCCCATGCTGTGTTGCCCTCTTGGCAGCTTTGCCCCTATACTGTGTTGCCTTTTTGACAGCTGTACCCTCATGCTGTTGCCCTCTTGGCAGCTCTGCCCTCACACTGTTGCCCTCTTGTCAGCTGTGCCCTATGCTGTGTTGCCCTCTTGCCAGCTGTGCCCCTATGCTGGTTGTGTTGTCCTCTCTTGCCAGCTGTGCCCCCATGCTGTGGTGCCCCCTTGCTGGCAGCTGTGCCTCCATGTTGTTTCCCCTGTAAAGCACACAGCCACTCCCTGTGCTTTCACAATAACACTCTGGGGTCATCATGTCCTCTTGCAACAGAGCCCCTCCCCCTACTCTCTCTGATGTGCTGCTGACTGATCTGTGTGAAGGAGGAGGAGCCTGAGTTTGCCGAGCTCCTCCAGCAGGTGGCGCTGGTCGGCCCCGCACGCCGCTCTGAGAAGCGCAGGGCAGGCGTTGTGACTCGCCATGGTCGATGGGGGGCAACCTCGGGTTCGTGCGGAAGCCGATCGGCATTTCCGGTGCTCAGCGGGGCGGCCATTTTTCTCTTTTTGCCTAGAGAGCGGCGGAGGCCGAGCCCGGGGGAGAGTGGCGCTGGTGGGGGAGTGGCTGAGAGCGGAACGGCGCCTGGACAGGTACCGGAGGTGGAGGGGGGGATGAGGTGGAGGGGGGGATGAGGTGGGCGGGCGCTGAGTGCCGGTGAGGAACGCCTCCTCCAATTGCGGGGAGATGCCGGACTCCGCCCCTCGCCGCCGCCTGAGCGAGCTGTCAGTGAGCCGCTCTGCTGCCTGTGTGTGTCTATGGAGGGGGAGCTGCAGAGCGGTGTGCGCCGACAGCATGGCTGGGCGTGTGGCTGTACATTGCTATAGTGACCTGGCAATGCATTTATACAGGGGAACTCCTAGCGATGTGTCCATACATTGCTATACATTCATACAGGGGGACTACTATTGACCTGTCCATACATTTCTGTACATTTATACAGGGGAACTCCTAGCGATGTGTCCATACATTGCTATACATTCATACAGGGGGACTACTATTGACCTGTCCATACATTGCTGTACATTTATACAGGGGAACTCCTAGCGATGTGTCCATACATTGCTATACATTCATACAGGGGTACTACTATTGACCTGTCCATACATTGCTATACATTTATACAGGGGAACTCCTAGCGATGTGTCCATACATTGCTATACATTCATACAGGGGTACTACTATTGACCTGTCCATACATTGCTATACATTTATACAGGGGAACTCCTAGCGATGTGTCCATACATTGCTATACATTCATACAGGGGGACTACTATTGACCTGTCCATACATTGCTGTACATTTATACAGGGGAACTCCTAGCGATGTGTCCATACATTGCTATACATTCATACAGGGGGACTACTATTGACCTGTCCATACATTGCTATACTTTCATACAGGGGAACTCCTATTGACCTGTCTATACATTGCTATAGTGACCTGCCTATGCGTTTATACAGGGGAACTCCTAGTGACCTGTCTATACATTGCTATAGTGATGACCTGGCTATACATTTATACAGGGGAACTCCTAGTGACCTGTCTACAGGGGAGCACATAGTGACCAGTCTATACACTGTTATAGGTTAGCACATAGTGACCAGTCTATACACTGCTATAGGGGAGCACATAGTGACCAGTCTATACACTGCTATAGTGAGCACATAGTGACCAGTCTATACACTGCTATAGGGGAGCACATAGGGACCAGTCTATACACTGTTATAGGTTAGCTCATAGTGACCAGTCTATACAATGCTATAGTGAGCACATAGTGACCAGTCTATACACTGTTATAGGTTAGCACATAGTGACCAGTCTATACACTGCTGTAGGGGAGCACATAGTGACCAGTCTATACACTGCTAAAGTGAGCACATAGTGACCAGTCTATACACTGCTATAGGGGAGCACAGTGACCAGTCTATACATTGCTATAGGGGAGCACAGTGACCAGTCTATACACTGCTATAGGGGAGCACATAGTGACCAGTCTATACACTGCTATAGGGGAGCACATAGTGACCAGTCTATACACGACTATAGGGGAGAACAAAGTGACCAGTCTGTACACTGCTATAGAGGAGCACAGTTACCAGTCTACACACTGCTGTAGGGGAGCACACAGTGACCAGTCTATGCACTGCTATAGGGGAGCACATGGTGACCAGTCTATACACTGCTATAGGGGAGCACAGTGACCAGTCTCTACACTGCTATAGAGGAGCACAGTGACCAGTCTCTACACTGCTATAGAGGAGCACAGTGACCAGTCTATACACTGCTATAGGGGGGGCACATAGTGACCAGTCTACACACTGCTATAGGGGAGCACATGGTGACCAGTCTATACACAGCTATAGGGGAGCACATAGTGACCAGTCTATACACTGCTATAGGGGAGCACAGTGACCAGTCTGTACACTGCTACAGGGGAGCATATAGTGACCAGTCTGTACACTGCTATAGAGGAGCACAGTTACCAGTCTATACACTGCTATAGGGGAGCACATAGTGACCAGTCTATACACTGCTATAGGGGAGCACATAGTGACCAGTCTGTACACTGCTATAGAGGAGCACAGTTACCAGTCTACACACTGCTGTAGGGGAGCACACAGTGACCAGTCTATGCACTGCTATAGGGGAGCACATGGTGACCAGTCTATACACTGCTATAGGGGAGCACAGTGACCAGTCCATACATTGCTATAGGGAGCACAGTGACCAGTCTATACACTGCTATAGGGGAGCACATAGTGACCAGTCTGTACACTGCTATAGAGGAGCACAGTTACCAGTCTACACACTGCTATAGGGGAGCACATAGTGACCAGTCTATACACTGCTATAGGGGAGTACATAGTGACCAATCTAAACACTGCTATAGGGGAGCACAGTGACCAGTCTGTACACTGCTATAGAGGAGCACGGTGACCAGTCTATACACTGCTATAGGGGGGGCACATAGTGACCAGTCTACACACTGCTATAGGGGAGCACATGGTGACCAGTCTATACACTGCTATAGGGGAGCACATAGTGACCAGTCTACACACTGCTATAGAGGAGCACAGTTACCAGTCTACACACTGCTATAGGGGGAGCACAGAGTGACCAGTCTATACACTGCTATAGGGGAGCACATAGTGACCAGTCTATACACTGCTATAGGGGAGCACATAGTGACCAGTCTATACACTGCTATAGTGGAGCACATTGACCAGTCTGTACACTGCTATAGGGGAGCACATAGTGACCAGTCTGTACACTGCTATAGAGGAGCACAGTTACCAGTCTACACACTGCTATAGGGGAGCACATAGTGACCAGTCTATACACTGCTATAGGGGAGTACATAGTGACCAATCTAAACACTGCTATAGGGGAGCACAGTGACTAGTCTGTACACTGCTATAGAGGAGCACGGTGACCAGTCTACACACTGCTATAGGGGGGGCACATAGTGACCAGTCTACACACTGCTATAGGGGAGCACATGGTGACCAGTCTATACACTGCTATAGGGGAGCACATAGTGACCAGTCTGTACACTGCTATAGGGGAGCACATAGTGACCAGTCTACAAACTGCTATAGAGGAGCACAGTTACCAGTCTACACACTGCTATAGGGGGAGCACAGAGTGACCAGTCTATACACTGCTATAGGGGAGCACATAGTGACCAGTCTATACACTGCTATAGGGGAGCACAGTGACCAGTCTATACACTGCTATAGGGGAGCACATAGTGACCAGTCTATACACTGCTATAGTGGAGCACATTGACCAGTCTGTACACTGCTATAGGGGAGCACATAGTGACCAGTCTGTACACTGCTATAGAGGAGCACAGTTACCATTCTACACACTGCTATAGGGGGAGCACAGAGTGACCAGTCTATACACTGCTATAGGGGAGCACATAGTGACCCGTCTATACACTGCTATAGAGGAGCACATAGTGACCAGTCTATACACTGCTATAGTGAGCACATAGTGACCAGTCTATACACTGCTATAGGGGAGCACATAGTGACCAGTCTATACACTGTTATAGGTTAGCTCATAGTGACCAGTCTATACAATGCTATAGTGAGCACATAGTGACCAGTCTATACACTGTTATAGGTTAGCACATAGTGACCTGTCTATACACTGCTATAGGGGAGCACAGTGACCAGTCTATACATTGCTATAGGGGCACATAGTGACCAGTCTATACATTGCTATAGAGGAGCACAGTGACCAGTGTATACATTGCTATAGGGGCACATAGTGACCAGTCTATACATTGCTATAGAGGAGCACAGTGACCAGTGTATACATTGCTATAGGGGAGCACAGTGACCAGTCTATACACTGCTATACTGGAGCACAGTGACCAGTCTATACACTGCTATACTGGAGCACAGTGACCAGTCTATACACTGCTATGGGGAGCACAGTGACCAGTCTATACACTGCTATAGGGGAGCACAGTGACCAGTCTGTACACTGCTATAGGGGAGCACATAGTGACCAGTCTACAAACTGCTATAGAGGAGCACAGTTACCAGTCTACACACTGCTATAGGGGGAGCACAGAGTGACCAGTCTATACACTGCTATAGGGGAGCACATAGTGACCAGTCTATACACTGCTATAGGGGAGCACAGTGACCAGTCTATACACTGCTATAGGGGAGCACATAGTGACCAGTCTATACACTGCTATAGTGGAGCACATTGACCAGTCTGTACACTGCTATAGGGGAGCACATAGTGACCAGTCTGTACACTGCTATAGAGGAGCACAGTTACCATTCTACACACTGCTATAGGGGGAGCACAGAGTGACCAGTCTATACACTGCTATAGGGGAGCACATAGTGACCCGTCTATACACTACTATAGGGGAGCACATAGTGACCAGTCTATACATTGCTATAGGGGAGCACATAGTGACCAGTCTATACATTGCTATAGGGGAGCACATAGTGACCCGTCTATACACTACTATAGGGGAGCACAGAGTGACCAGTCTATACACTGCTATAGTGGAGCACATAGTGACCAGTCTATACATTGCTATAGGGGAGCACATAGTGACCAGTCTATACATTGCTATAGGGGAGCACATAGTGACCCGTCTATACACTACTATAGGGGAGCACAGAGTGACCAGTCTATACACTACTATAGGGGAGCACATAGTGACCAGTCTATACACTGCTATAGGGGAGCACAGTGACCAGTCTATACATTGCTATAGTGGAGCACATAGTGACCAGTCTATACATTGCTATAGGGGAGCACATAGTGACCAGTCTATACATTGCTATAGGGGAGCACATAGTGACCAGTCTATACATTGCTATAGGGGAGCACATAGTGACCAGTCTATACATTGCTATAGGGGAGCACATAGTGACCAGTCTATACATTGCTATAGAGGAGCACATAGTGACCAGTCTATACATTGCTATAGAGGAGCACATAGTGACCAGTCTATACATTGCTATAGGGGAGCACATAGTGACCAGTCTATACATTGCTATAGAGGAGCACATAGTGACCAGTCTATGCCTTGCTATAGGAGAGCACATAGTGACCAGTCTATACACTGCTATAGGGGAGCACATAGTGACCAAGTCTGTACACTGCTATAGAGGAGCACATAGTGACCAGTCTATACACTGCTATAGTGAGCACATAGTGACCAGTCTATACACTGCTATAGGGGAGCACATAGTGACCAGTCTATACACTGTTATAGGTTAGCTCATAGTGACCAGTCTATACAATGCTATAGTGAGCACATAGTGACCAGTCTATACACTGTTATAGGTTAGCACATAGTGACCTGTCTATACACTGCTATAGGGGAGCACAGTGACCAGTCTATACATTGCTATAGGGGCACATAGTGACCAGTCTATACATTGCTATAGAGGAGCACAGTGACCAGTGTATACATTGCTATAGGGGCACATAGTGACCAGTCTATACATTGCTATAGAGGAGCACAGTGACCAGTGTATACATTGCTATAGGGGAGCACAGTGACCAGTCTATACACTGCTATAGGGGAGCACAGTGACCAGTCTATACACTGCTATACTGGAGCACAGTGACCAGTCTATACACTGCTATGGGGAGCACAGTGACCAGTCTATACACTGCTATAGGGGAGCACAGTGACCAGTCTATACGATGCTATAGGGAAGCACAGTGACCAGTCTATACATTGCTATAGGGGCACATAGTGACCATTCTATACATTGCTATAGAGGAGCACAATGACCAGTGTATACATTGCTATAGGGGCACATAGTGACCAGTCTATACACTGCTATAGGGGAGCACAGTGACCAGTCTATACACTGCTATACTGGAGCACAGTGACCAGTCTATACACTGCTATAGGGGAGCACAGTGACCAGTCTATACACTGCTATAGGGGAGCACAGTGACCAGTCTATACACTGCTATAGGGGAGCACAGTGACCAGTCTATACACTGCTATAGGGGAGCACAGTGACCAGTCTATACACTGCTATAGGGGAGCACAGTGACCAGTCTATACACTGCTATAGGGGAGCACAGTGACCAGTCTATACACTGCTATAGGGGAGCAGAAAGGCCCATATCACTTTTTCTCATAGGAGAGAATGTTTCATCTTCTGTTTAAAATAACTTTTCAGCACTCTGCAATTGAAAAACTACCAAAAATTAGTTAAAAAATATGTCAAAGTTATCCCGAGGATTTTCTTGCTTGCTGGCTGCTTAAAAGGGCATTTTATTGATAAGGTGTGAAAATATCACCAAGGAGAAAATGTAGGAGAAAAAGTGAATTGGATGGGGTCCCTAGTCTGTACTCTGCTGTATGGATGGGGTCCCTAGTCCTTACACTGCTGTATGGATGGGGTCCCTAGTCTGTACACTGCTGTATGGATGGGGTCCCTAGTCCTTACACTGCTGTATGGATGGGGTCCCTAGTCTGTACACTGCTGTATGGATGGGGTCCCTAGTCCTTACACTGCTGTATGGATGGGGTCCCTAGTCCTTACACTGCTGTATGGATGGGGTCCCTAGTCTGTACACTGCTGTATGGATGGAGTCCCTTGTCTGTACACTGCTGTATGGATGGGGTCCCTAGTCCTTACACTGCTGTATGGATGGAGTCTCTAGTCCTTACACTGCTGTATGGATGGAGTCTCTAGTCCTTACACTGCTGTATGGATGGGGTCTCTAGTCCTTACACTGCTGTATGGATGGGGTCCCTAGTCTGTACACTGCTGTATGGATGGGGTCCCTAGTCCTTACACTGCTGTATGGATGGGGTCCCTAGTCTGTACACTGCTGTATGGATGGGGTCCCTAGTCTGTACTCTGCTGTATGGATGGGGTCCCTAGTCTGTACACTGCTGTATGGATGGGGTCCCTAGTCTGTACACTGCTGTATGGATGGGGTCCCTAGTCCTTACACTGCTGTATGAATGGAGTCTCTAGTCCTTACACTGCTGTATGGAGCTCATAGGGATCAGCCTATATGCTGTTATAGGGTAGCTTATATAGACTAGTCTATACATTGATGTAGGGCAGTGCTGTCCAACTTCATGGGCATGGAGGGCCATTTTTTTTCTGACCCCATGGTGGAGGGCCGAAGGTTCTTGCTGGAGCCGCAGCCCCCCCCCCAGTAAAAAAAATGCAATTAAAGGACAATTAGATTGGCAGCACAAAATGCAATGCAATTGGCAGCAGATCCCCACAAAATGCAATTCAAGAGGTCATTGAAGTTGCGCGCGCTGAAAAACAAGGGTACCGTTCTGTTATTCTTGTGGTAAACAAAAGATGAACCATTCCTTCTACCCTCCATTCCCCCCCTACCCACCCCATCCCTTCCCATGTCCCCCATTCCCCCTGCTTTGGCAATGCCTGTATTGAAGCTTGGTCGTGCCAATAAAGCTACCTTTGATTTGAATGAGGAGTGTTCAGACCAGTTGTCACATACTTTTGTCCATCTGTGCCAGCAAATGGCCTTGGTTAACAAATGACAACAGCTGTGTTCTGCTCCAAACCTCCTTGAGTACATATTTTATGGCTCAGAGGAACAGTTGGGAAGTGGGGAAATTCCACTTTCTTAGAGAAAGTACTTTCACTCCAGCAGGGAACATATTTTAAGCTCGATGACTTAGTTTTATGTGCCGATAAATCTCTGGCATTTCATGGTGTTTTTGTCAGATAAGAGGGTCGGTTTGCTGCCAATCACTGCATCAGGGGAGGCTCCTGCTCTATGCAGGTAACTGCTTCTGAAGCAAGGTGGGAGTTTCCTTACAGTGTCATGGCAATGGTTACCAGGTTTAAAACTTACTGTCAAGCAAATGATGTAACAAGTATAAAATAAAGTTCAGTATTTACTTTTCCCATGCTTTCGGAGACCACTTAAGGACCAGAGACTTTTTCCTGAAATAGAGCTGAGATCACTGTGATTGGCTTGCGGTGATCACAGGTAGGGTCGCAACGGTATGAAATTACACGGTATGGTAACCGTAAAAAAAAATACCACGGTATTATACAATTATTTGGACCCTGAGCCCACTCCAGTGTGGGGTGCGCTACTCCTTCAGTATACATATGATTAAGCTCCTGGGAGATTTGGGGCCCCAGGTAAAACTGGAAAAAGGTTTACCCTGCTCCTGCAGAAGTCCAGGTGGTGTTAGAGATAGGTGTAGCCAGCGATAGGTGGCCGCAGCATAGGTAGCCAGGGATAGGTGCCTGCAGCATAGGTAGCCAGGGATAGGTGTAGCCAGTAGGAGGTGGCTGCAGCATAGGTAACCAGGGATAGGTGCTTGCAGCATGTGTAGCCAGGGATCGGTGTACCCAGGGATAGGTGTAGCCAGGGTCTGCATCTGTCCTATGCAAGAGTTCAGGTCCACTTTAAAACTGTAGTAAATATTTCTTTATTCATCCACCAGTTGGTTTGACTGGCAAGTTTGGAAATTAGCAAAGTATCTTACTTTAAGCCCCCTTCCCCAGTTGAATGCATCGGATAAATAAAATGCAGACGCAACGCACAGCACTCTGGTTCTCAATTATTTGGCAGTGTGATTCTGTCCATTACAAGGGATAGAAATTGCAGTGCATTTGCATATTTTAGTCGGCAACCATGTGTTACAATTCCATGGTAAATCACAAGACTTGGATGTGGACACACAGTCTATGCCCTTCTGATGTCCCCACGAATCGCATCATTTTGCCGCAGATCATGGCAAAAAACGTGAGTGTGGGGAAGCGACTTTTCTGCTGTAGTAAACAACCTTCTAACATCACAGCATCCAAGTCTCACGGCCCAGTAACTGATCATCAAACTTCATTGTTCACTGTGGGACTTAACTACACAGGAGTAAAATGAGCATAAATTCTAGCTGCAGGAGTTTTTAAACCAGCAGGTGGAGCCATAGAAAATATGAAACATTCCTTTGTAATTTCATATTTTTCTGATAAAAGAAAAAAACTAGAAATAGATTTAAAAATCCGTTCATATCGACCACCATAAAGGAATCCTAAATAAATGTAATTTCTCTTTATTGCTGTGTCGGTCACTCACTTGGAACAGGTATGCAGGAAAATAAGTCAGAGGACAGTCAGAGCAGAAAGCCTCTATATTGGTTCCAGGAGAATACTTTTGGAAGTGTTCTAGTCAGATAAACAGTGTTAAAGGGAACCTGAGGTGAGAGGGATATGGAGGCTTCCATATTTATTTCCTTTTAAACAATACCAGTTGCCTTCTGATCCTGTGTCTCTGATACTTTTAGCTATAGACCCTGAACAAGAATGTAGCAGATCAGGTACTCTGTTCCAGGGTTATGACTCTTGCACACTACTCATGCCAGAAGATAGGGCTGCCAGGCAACTGGCATTATTTACAAGGAAATAAACATGGCAGTTCACCTCAGGTTCCTTTGAAAGCATGCTATCTTTTTACATCTCACTCATAACTGAAAATTAGAAAAGGTTATCCAGGAAAGAGTTAAACTGATTTGTGTGTAGAGCGGTTTCAGTGGGATTTGCTGTGCTCAGCTCATTAACTCCCACAGATGTGCAGCATGGTGTCTGAAGCAACCTTCCCCCTCCCCTCTATAGCTGTAGAGGTGTTGATGGTAGCACTTTCTTGCCAAATTGTAGATCTCCTCACTGCTGCTAATCAATAAGGACTTCAGTCATACCACTGATTGAGGGACAAGTTGGTGCAAAAGCCATAAACCACTCCCAATACCTGAAAGTGGTACATAAACTTCTACCCTGAGAGATGTAGTTCAGGAAATCCGTGTCTTCCTCCTCCGTAGGATAGTGAAGTAAAACCAGGGCAAGGTGGTGAGGAATTATGTCTGGTGGGCTCTGCATTAAGGTCCAGAGATGGCAACAACTAGATCATAATTACACAAGTGGCATGTTTAACCATTCAGAGACCCCACCCTTTGCTTAAAGGTAGTGATAAAGGGAAAAACATAGGCGCCGGGAAGATTAAAGAGACTCTGTAACACAATGTTCAGCCTTATCTCTTCTATCCTATAAGTTTCTATACCTGTTCTAATGTGGTCTGGATTACTGCAGCCTTTTCTAGTTGCACTGTCTCTGTAATATATCTAATCTTCTTTTTTGTCAAGCTTTGTCGACCCAGGGAGGAATAGGCTGTTGTAATGAATACAAGTTATGCACACCCCCTGCAGGCTCTGTGTGCTTTTACTTCTCACTCTCTGCTCTCAGTTTCAGCTTGTCTGTGATGCAGTTTGTAAGGCTGAAGGGGGAGGCAGCTGCCTGTCACATGCTGAGAAACTGTGAGAATCCCAGACTGGAGGGCAGATAATTTACTATTTCACTATGTAATAAACACTTGTATATATATATATATATATATACACACATACACCAACAGTTGGATTGACTTGAGCTGTGCCCTATCAGTCGTTGGACGCTGCTTATCAGTGATAATGCCTTGACATTTGCACGTCTTTTACTTGACAAAAATCGTCCAACTTCTTAATTGTTTGATAATCGTGCATTTAAAAGACTTTTGTTGAGCGTGTGTATGAGCCTTTAAGCAAAGGATGGGGCCTCAGAATGGTTAAAAATGCCACTTGTGTAATTAAGATCTTATTGTTGTTGCTAACTCTGGACCAAGATGATGACATCAAGCAAACACCTCTGGGACACTCAGACTAGATAGGTTCCAAATTTCTATCTCTAGTCTGAACCAAGCCTCTTTCTTTCTGCACTAAGCCCCGACTATCTGTTTCGCAGCCTATTGCCAGAGCACCAGGGCCGTGTATGTACTCTCACAGTGATGGGTAGCTTGGTCACATTTTCTGAAGTTGTTTTCTCTTGTTTTACAGAATAACCTCAGAACACCAAGATATATAGTGTTAATGACAAGTGTGTCCCCTGATTAGGTTATTCTAACTCTTGAGAATTCCAGCAGTGAGGTCTGCCCAGTTCTTTCCACTTATTGCACTCATTAAAATTGCAGCTGTGGAAGGGCAAGCAATGCGCCCTAAAAAGAAAACACAGAGACAACGGGAGCCCACATGGTGCAGTACGTCACAAAGTCTATAAAAATGAAAATTAGGCAAAATGGATACTCACAAAGGGGGCAAGAGGTGTCCAGGAGAGTATAAAAGGGAGTTAAAAACAAATAGAGGAAAAAGTGGGAGTTGGCATACCACAATAACAACAAATTCATATATATGAATATAACATTTTTAGTAAACACAGGCAACGCATTTCGTCGGTCTCTGCCCACTTCCTCAGGCCAAATAAAACGCTGAAGGGTTGGAAAAGAAAAGTGCCTCTGCACCAGGCTTTTGAAACCCTTCAGCACTTTATTTGGCCTGAGGAAGTGGAACTTGTTCTAAATGATTTGTTTTTAATTCAGTTTTATACACTCCTGGGCCCCTCTTACCCCCTTTGTGTCAGTAAAATTGCATCACACGTAATAAAGAATCCAACACTAACAAGCAGAGATGAGCTCCAGATGAATTCCAAATGGGTTTCATTTGGAATTCATCCAGATTATTAGTGCGGGTGAGCGGGCGGGTGAGCGAGGGTTAACTTACCCAGTTTGCAGTCTCCTATAATCCGCCCCACGATGCGTTCCAAGTCGCGTCAAGTGACTACCACGCTTCCTCCTTCAACCCGGAACGAGGAAGCAGTGGTAGTCACGTGACCACAAATTGGAATTCAGCGTGGTAAGTTAAAACCCCGCACCCCCGCTTACCCGCCTGCTCAGTTGCACTAATTATCGGGATGAAACCCAATCAAAATTCCAGGGCTGTGGAGTCAGTACTCCAACTCTGACTCCGGGTACCCAAAATGGGTCCAACTCCGACTCCATGACTCTGATTCCTTAGTCTAATACTTGCCAGGGCTGTGGACTTTGTACAAAAATCATCCGACTCCTACTCCTCAGTTTATAAAATCACAGACTCCGACTCCCGGTACCCAAAATTGCTCCAACTCCGACTCCACAGCCCTGCAAAATTCATCCGTAGCTCATCTCTGTTAACAAGGGGATCCAGCCACAAAAGAATGACACTACGATAGGTGGAGAGGATAGACTAGGTAGGAAGTCTCTCCACTGGAATCTTCAAGGGTTGTTAGAAGCTAAGAGTTCCTTCAACTTGTCATTGCCCTGACTGTACTGAGAAGGTATTTCTTTCAAAAAAAATAAATAACTGAACTTTTTCTTTTTTACTTTTTCAGAGGAAAGTTAAATCATAAGATTCTGCCACCTAATGCCATGAATGACAAGATGGAGCAAGTGGAGAAGAAGGCCGTGCACTCCTGGTCACGCCTCTCATCCGCGGGGAAAAGTGCTCTCGAGGAAGCCTTAAGAGTCTTCAATCCAATGTCCAAAGACTTGACAGACACTGAAACACAGCTGGTGACCTTCCTACAAGGGCTCCGGGAGGAAGGCTACCAACCCACCATTCTGAGCAGCAAAGACGTGTATGGGTACAATTCAACCACTGCAAACGCGCCTCCCCCCAAACCAAAATGTGACGACACTAAAACCACTTCTTCTGTGTCTTCTTCAAAAACACAACCCAAAAACCAAATGAATAAGGTGTCTAACTCAACTGTGAATATCGCTGTAAAGGCTACTAAAATTTCTCCTAGAACCCTTCCCAAAAGGTCCACAAACTTACTCTTGAGCTCACTGAAACAGACAGACCTAAATAATTCCAATGTTTCAACAGTCAGTTTTCCCTCCAACATATATCCTGATGTTTACCCTGCCATGAGACTGTCTGTCGTATTGGAGGCCATCGTTCCAATTAACGGAACAGCATCCTGCATAGAGGCCAGCCTTAAACCTCGACCTGCAGTTGCAGCCTCAAAATCGAGCTCAAAGGGAAAAAACAGTCAGGCCTACCAGTGTATAATAAAAAAGACTTCTACTCCAAATGGAACAATTTTGAATGGGGCAAATGGCAGGATCCTAAAGGAGAACAATGCTTGCAATACTTTTGGTGTTTTAAATGGGAGACTTCTTGTCAGCTCACCCTCGCGTTGCAATGGTATGACCCAGACCAAACAGAATGCTAAGCTACAGGTAGATGTCATTGTCAAAGATGGGAAACCACAACAGGGCTGCAAGGACAAGAAACGGAAACAGACGGACGGTTTCCAGGAAGTTTTGCCCAGTAAGAGAATTAAAATTTTCATTCCGTTGGCAAAAAAACCCACACTTGATAAAGACAAATATAATTTTCTCAAGTCGAAAGTTATCAAAGTGGACAAATCGTCCTCTGACGACGAGGTACGAAGGAAAGCACAGCAGATACTGCAAGTCAACTTGTCTCCTGTACTCGAAATCCAGCCCCTCTTACTCAATGTTCAATAAGTTGTGTGTTCTTTTTCTTGATATTTTTTTTTTCTTTTTAAACAGACTACTGGTTACTTCCCTTGCCACACTTCCAACCGTTGGAGCTTTGCAAAACTATTTTTTTTTTTCTCATTTCCAATAAAGCTGCTGGCCGCCCGATTTTTACGAATCCACTTCCTTTTTTTTCCGTGGCTATTTTGTCACTT
Source organism: Hyperolius riggenbachi (assembly GCF_040937935.1). Lineage (NCBI taxonomy): Eukaryota > Metazoa > Chordata > Amphibia > Anura > Hyperoliidae > Hyperolius > Hyperolius riggenbachi. The sequence goes on from NC_090654.1 coordinate 44,672,026, forward strand.
TATTTTTACGGTATGCTTGTGCGCAATATTGATGAACACACAGCCATGTCTTATTTGAAGTGATTCGGGGGGAGGGGGCAAAGAAAGATGGCACCATGAGCCACGAAAGCCTGTTATTTTGGATCCTAGCAAGTTTTGATACACGTCTGTACATGTTGTGCAATAGTTAAGGACGTTTTCCTATATGCACTGTGATTTTTTTTTTTTTTTTTTTTTTTTGCGTCTCTGTATAAAGTTTTGCTGGTTAATTTAATTGACTAGGGACTGTTGTATGTACTTTGTTCTATGACGTACCGGTGCAAGCCTAATAACGAATTGGTTGACGATCGGATGCAATGAGCTAAATTGGAATTGTTTTGTTGGGAAATAGGGATGCGTTGAAGATGATGATTTAGTTGAAGGGGCTTGTTCAACAGATTAATGGGATTCTCCATTTTAAGGAGTTTTCCTGCTTGAAAAATTTAGTAAGCATGGAATACTACAAAGCTGGGTTGGGTTTCAAAAAGCTTGCCCTTATTATTAAAGCTTACCTGAACTGAGTGGGTTATGGAGGCTGACATATTGCCTTTTAAAGAGACTCTAACAAAATTTTGAGCCTTATTTCTTCTATCCTATAAGTTCCTATACCTGTTCTAATGTGCTCTGGCATATTGCAGCCTTTTCTAGTTGCACTGTCTCTGTAATAAATCTTATCATCTTTCCTCTGTCGGGCTCAGGCTGGAATGTGTGGAATGTGGAGCACTGCTTGTGATAGGCAGAAGCTTTACACACCCTCTCCAAGCTCGCTCTCCTCTCAGCCGATCACACTCTGGTTAGCAGCCATGTCTTTTGTTTGTAAACACGTAAAACTGGCAATTACAAGCCAGGATCACAACAGGGAGTGGCAGAAACAGCACAGAGGGGCCCAGGAGAACATAATGAATAGAACGGTATGCTTTTTATTGTAAGAATTTTAGAGTACAGATTCTCTTTAAAGGGGCACTGTATGGGGGGGTCAGGGGAAAATGAGTTGAAGTTACCTGGGGCTTCTAATGGTCCCCCACAGACATCCTGTGCCCATGCAGCCACTCCCCAATGCTCTGGCCCCGCCTCTGGTTCACTTCTAGAATTTCAGACTTTAAAGGAGTTCTGTGGGGGGATTCTTAGGAGAAAAACAGACACTTACCTTGGGCTTCTATCAGCCTTCTGCAGCGGTAATGTCCCACGCCGTCCTCCTCCCATCTGCCGTTCTCTGCCGCCGCCCTCGGTCTAGCGCGGCATGGGATCCAACTGCGGCTGCGCTACAGTGGCCGCGCACCCGCTCGCTTCCGCCTGCGTCATTGGAAGCTTGCTGCGCAAGCGCAGTACAAGAAACCGTTGTACTGCGCCTGCGCAGTAAGCCTCAGATGACGCGAGCGGAGGAGCGGCGGCACGCATTAGTCGTCTGTGTGACAGACGAATAATAGCCCGGTGCCGGCTGCGGGGAACGGCGGATGGGAGCAGGACGGCGTGGGACATTACCGCTGAAGGGGGCTGATAGAAGCCCCAGGTAAGTGGCAGTTTTTCTCCTCAGAAACCCCCACAGAACCCCTTTAAAGTCTGGAAACCACTGCGTTTGCTTTGCCGTATCCTCACTCCCGCTGATGGCACCAGGAGCGTACTGCACAGGCCCAGTATGGTCTGTGCCTGCACCGTGCGCTCCTGATGACATCAGGAAGCGAGGACATGGCAATGCAGGCGCAGTGGTTTTCAGACTTTAAAGTCTGAAATTCGAGAGGTGAACCGGAGACCGAGCCAGAGCATCGGTGAGTGGCTGCGCGGGCACAGGATGTCTGTGGGGGACCATTAAAAGCCCCGGGTAAGTTCAGCTCATTTTCCCCTGACCCCCCCCCTACAGTATCCCTTTAAACAATGCACAGTGCCTGGCTGTCCTGCTGATCCTCTGCCTACAATACTTTAAACCTCAGACCCTGAACAAGCATGTAGATCAGGTGTTGAACTGAACTCTGACTGAATTAGCTACATGCTTGCTTTAGGTGTGTGATTCAAACACTACAGCAGCCAAAAAGATCAGCATGAGTGCCCAGCAGCTGGTATTTAAAGTGAAACTGAAGTGAAAAACAACAACTTATGAGATATGAATTGTATGTGTAGGATAGATAATTAGTAGAACATTTGTAGCAAAGAGTCTGATATTGTTATTTTCAGTTATATAGCTTTTTTTTAATAACATTTCAGCATTCTGTCATATTTGCAATTACAAACTACACACTGTATTTTAAACTATGAATCGGAGCAGAGCTAATGACCCTTTGAACTACCCGGCAGTAAAACTTTATCTGAAATTGTCTTTCACTGTTTCTTTGATGTATAAGTGCTTCAGAAAACAGTGCTGTCTTAGACCCAAGTTGAGTCGGAGAGCTCAGAGAAGCTCTTTTGCGTAGATAACAAGACTCTTCCTGTACTGGAAACAATACGAGACTCTGTTCTTTGCTACTAATGCTCTATTTCTTATATGTACTACACATACAATTCATTATCTCACAAGTTTATTTTCACTTCAGATTCCCTTTAAAAGGAAATAAATATGGTAGCCTCAATATCCCTCTCAGTTCAGGACTTTAAGTGTGGAAAGGTCCGCCCCTGTATGAGGTCACTGCATGTGTAACAGTCAAGTTCTGCTTTTGTCTTGTGTCTTCCAGTTGGTACCCTATTGGGGTACACCATGGTGATGCACGTGTAATTTGATTGGCCTGCGAGCTGTGACATCAGCTAGGCTAACTAACTCCAGGCAGCAAAGAGCTTGAGGACCACATTATCAATGTGACCAGTCAAACAACCCCTAAAACCTGATGTAACAAGTCCTTTTTTGTGGGATTGCTGTGTGTTGAGGTACAAAACATTTTGTTTTTTTTCCTAGGGAATCTTTTTAAATTAGGTCATATTTTGTTGGAAACCATTACATGATGCAGTTCTGGACCCCGAAGAAGCTGTGATCAACAGTTTTTTTTACTTGTAGCTTCCTTTTCAGCTGACAGCTGTCAATCATAAATGGACACCAGTAGTCCACCGTGACAACTCTCTGAACTTTTAAAGTTCACAATGTTGCCGTTGATGGATTATACTTTGTCACAACCTCAAGTACTCTGTCTTCCTGATTTCAGTTTCAATACCTAGGTGGTCTGTGGCCTCCTGCGTCCAGCATGCTGCAAGAATAGTTAGGAAAACAAACCCTCCACTCTAAATGTTTGTTCCGGGCTTGTGACTCAAAAAGGACAAAATACAGATGCCAGTCCTTGAAACGTTTTGTCTTTTAATACACATTTAGCAGATGCCAGCTTCTATACCTCTATGGAGCGTTCTCCTAGAGATGGAGTCCTATTTTGTGACATGTATTTTTGGCCCTACAACACAGGTCTACTTTGTCACATAGAGCCCTTTAAAGGATACCCGAAGTGACATGCAACATGATAGACGTGTCTGTACAGTGCCTAGCACACAAATAACTATGCTGTGTTCCTTTTTTTTTTTTCTGCCTGAAAGAGTTAAATATCCGGTATGTAAGTGGCTGACTCAGTCCTGACTACAGTGTGACCCTCACTGATAATAAATTGCAACTATAAAACACTTACCTAGCAGAAAATGGCTTCTGAGAGCAAGAAAGAGATACAAAGGGGAGTTTCTTATCAGTGAGGGTCATACTATAGTCACTACCTGTCTGAATCAGGATGAGTCAGCCACTTGCATACCTGATATTTAACTCTTTCAGACAGAGAAAGAAAAAAAAGGAACACCGCATATTATTTGTGTGGTAGGCACTGTACATACCCATGTCTATCTCATCATGTCACATGTCACTTTGGGTATCCTTTAAAAATGCAAATTTAAAGGGAGTGCATCATGATGCCAAACACCTGCTTCAAAAGCCTCCGATAGAAATTGCCATTCTTCAAACACACCTGAACTGGAAGTATTGTATTTTAACTTACCTAGCCCCCTGTAGATCAGCAGGTCCCTCAGCGTCTTCTGGGTCACCTCTGTTCTCCTGCTGTCAGCTCTGAAATTCCTTTGAACTGAGCTACACATGCGCTGTCCTGTCCGCTACCCTCCGCAATCACGCTCTCGTCAGGAGCATCTGTGCATGCACATTTCTCAAAATTAACCTTGCACATTCAGAACGCTTTGGGAATCAGGAGCGCGATTGTGGAGTGTGCGCAAACCACAAGGATTACAGAGATGACTACTGGGGGGGGGGGGGGGGGGGCATGGCTAAATGGAGCCCCAGGTAAATTAAAATCCACAGGATTGGGCAGAGTACAGGTGTGCTTTCTGTGCCCAGAGTACATAATACCTCCAAGGCAAATGACTGTACTTGGCAGTGAGGCTTAGGGGGTTCAGCTTCAATGCTTTGAAACACAAGAAAGCTGCTGGCTACCTGAAGCTCGCATCTAGACACTGAGACTGAAGACACTGAAAAGGGAGAGCAGCTTTCTGACGGAGGTTGGTGCTTATTTGCTTTGTGAACCGATCCTTTTAATGCGAATCTGACCTTGTAACCCAATGAACACAGCTTTGTTTCTACAGAAAAGTGTAATCAAAAGTAATCTAGGCCTTATAAATAAGAAATGTGTGTGTGTATGGGGGGGGGGGGGGGGGGGGTTAGTCCCCTCTGAAGTGTCCTCTGGCCACTCAGTGTCTTGCATAAAGTGTGTTGTCTTTCTGGGGACCACAGAGCATAGCAGGATTCTCTGAGATGTTTGTGGATTCATTTAGGGCCTTATCCATGTAGCAATCAGCAGTGAGGATGTCCAAAGCCTAATAACCCACAGAGGGCCATGAATAATTCTTTCTTAAAGTGGATCCAAGATGAACTTTTACTCATTGCATAATTGTGTTCCTTTCCTATTGTTTATAGGGTATTCCTCAAGCAAAATACTTTTTTGTTTTTGTTTTAATACTCAAATTCTCTATAAACTAAACATGCCTTGCCCACAGTTTTTCAGAGAACCTTGGCAGTAGCAAGGGCTCATGGGAGCTCAGTCTGAGCAGGAAGAGGGGGAGGTATTGCTAGCCAGAGATTTCAGAGGCAGAGGGAAGGAGGAGGGGGGATTAGGTTTTTTTCACAGAAGATGCAGATAAGCTTGCCTCTGTGTAATGTTTACAAACAACATGGCTGCTGTCATTGTATCACAGTAAGAAATAATCATATTCAATTGAAGATGTTTGCAGCTAGATTTGCTGTGTAATCTATCTAAACTTTAGATAAGATATATAGACACGTTACTTGTTATAGTTAGTTTTTCATCTCGGATCCGCTTTAAATAGAATGTATAATGACTTTTGGTTTGGTTGAATTAGAAATTGTTTAAAAAACTTACAGGGATCCAAACACATAAATATTCACCCTTTCCAATCCTGTGTCGGCACTTGCCAGTTCAGTGGCATAGTATGTCCAACGCATGAAAACTTGGCTGCCACTAGGGGCGATGTTTCCAGATCCTATCCTGCTCCCATCCAGCTGATGTTGGGTCACTTCCTCACTCTAGTACGAGACCCTACTGGATCCCCGCTGTAAAGCTCTCCCGGGATCGCCCAGGCCCATAAATTTGATTGATAAGGGCTAAAGTATACAGAACGATTTCCCCCCTAAGGGAGGTAGATAAATCGTGTGGACATTGGGGAAGAGGGGGTTGGTAGACTTTTATCTTCCGGGGGCTGTTCCCTAGCCCCTTGTTTATGGGCTGTCCACCATCTTCAGAGTCCCTGCTGCATTTTGTCGCTTTCCCAATCAATTCTGTTTTCTTATTAATTTCCATGCACTTCTATGAGAAATCGACCAGAAAAACGATCGAAAATATCGGACATGACGGAAATTATCTATTGAACCATTTATCTAACACAAAATTGTATGGTGTGTACCTAGCATTAGACAACATTATCCTTTGAGCAGTAAAATAGTTGTGCATTGTCTTGGAGAAATCACTTATCGTTAACATAACAAGAGGTGCTAAAATTGAACCTCTTCCAATTTTTTTGATGATTCAGGAGCAGAAAATGATGTTATCAATCTTTTAAAACCAGATTATAATCGAGGCCAAAGCGGATAAACAAAAATGTATTGCAGTAAGCAATAAATTAGGTAGATATCTTAATTTAACACATCCCATAATTTTCCTTTAAAACCATACACGGGTAAGTGTAAAATATTGCATATCTTAAAATACTCATCAGCAGTCATTCTTTATGACTTCAGAGCAGCAACCACTACTTTTGCTTTGTGGTATCCTGTCCAGCCAACGTAAACCAACCTAGCTGGAATGAGAAGGAAGTGGAGAGCCATTCATGTTTGACTCCTAGACCTTTAGGGTTAGTTGATCTTATCTCACGTAGCTGTTGACATATCTAGTGTACTATCTGGCTACTGGGGTGTATGTATATACTTGAAGAAGAAAAAATAAAACTAATTTGGTTTTCCTATAAGTACTGAATATGATCTAAACATTCTCTGAGTTAATGTAGCCTCAACAAACGAATCTGATTTACAAACGGGTTACACCTCAAATTCTTCACATTGGAGGCTGCATACCAAATCCAAGTCACAACAGGTCACCAAATCAAAAAGCTTCGAGGTAGCCAAGTTGACCAAAGGCATCACCACCCTTTCAATATTGTATCTTTAAGCACAAACGACGCCTACTCAACTCCACAGAGACCTTCCTCTATTTGCTCATTGCAGCAGAGTACAATAGAATGGTTGACACAATATTCAAAGTTTTTGTGAGCAGGGCTGAGCGGGAGCAATTTTGCAAAATGTGAAAGTGTCCTGGCGTTTACAGGGGCATGGACCATGGTACAAGGGGTTAACTTGCCTCTATTGCCCTCTCTAGCCACGCACTGCTTGATGCACTCCATCTTCCTAACACTTCTCCCTGCGCAACCTAAGGTTCAGCTATGACTGTGGAAGTGTCAGGAAGATGGAGAGCAGCGATGGGGTGGCAATATAAGTATGCTAACCCTTTCTGTCACTGCCCCATACACTCCAGGACAGTTTTGCACTTCAGTTCTGCTTATCCTTGTAATTATGTTGCTACAAGCTAATAAACAAAGATTTCCTTCTGGTTGAGCTGGAGTCGTTTGTGCTTGAAGGCTGTGTTCACATCCATTGTTCTCCTCTATCCTATATGGAATCAGGATTGGGAGTCCTAGAGGACAGTATAGTTCGGTTGCTCAGGTGTATGAGCAGGGATCAGACTGTTGACACCCAAGGATGATTGTTGCTTAGGCATGATGCAACTGATCATGGGTCTTCTATTGGCTTGATAGGGCTAAATGTACAGGTTTAGTTGACTAGAGTAGGGAAAAATCCCCAGCTGTATTTCTAGTTGAGTATAGCGATTGGATAAGGTCATCTGACCTGTGCTATTGATCTGAACCATGTAAGTGGTCTCCTTGTGCGGTTCCTAAAGATAGCATAGAGAAGCACTGGCATGGCCTTATTCAAAAAGCACGTGCATAATTAGATGTTTTCTGAACACAGTCCTGCTCTCCTACATCTTCAACTACATCCATGTATTCGATTTTCCTTTCTTGAGACAATCATTTCTATGTGTCTTGGGGAAATGGATAAAGTACCCTTAAAGGGAACCTAAACTGAGAAGGATATGGATGTTTCCTTTTAAACAATACCAGTTGCCTGACAGTCCTGCTGATCTATTTGCTGCAGTAGTGACTGAATCACACACCTGAAACAAGCATGCAGCTAATCCAGTCTGACTTCAGTCAGAGCACCTAATCTGCATGCTTGTTCAGGGGCTCTGGCTAAAAGTATTAGAGACACAGGATCAGCAGGAGAGCCGGGCAACTGGTATTATTTTAAAAGGAAAAATCCATATCCTTCTCAGTTTAGGTTCCCTTTAAATACATGCAGGTTGACGTGTTCATCAGCAGAGCTGGTCAATGAGAGGCTAATAATTCTAGCATGCATGAAAATTGTACTCTAACAGGAATTGTTAAATCAACATGAAGTGAGTTAGATTGGATTGATTCCAAGCTGTGGACGATTCTAATTCATAGTTGACCAACTGTGCTAACAACCGACTTATAATATTCTTGCAAGAGCTTCTATTGAAGGTCCTGCTGTGGGGGGCCTCCACTCTTCTTGACCTCCTCATGGAACAGAAAAGGCTGAGAACTGTGCAGTGTGTCTGTACCGCGATTATTCCAGAACTGTCAAACGATAATGTGAATGTCTGCATAGTGCTTTTCTCTCATCTGACTCGAAGCTTTTGTGTTGTTGAGGAGAACTACTGCCAGTAAGGTAACACAGAGTTAGCCACCCTGGCAGGTATTTTGTGCCCTAGGGGGTCTTGCTTTAAGGACTCTTTACTGGTTCCAGCCAGGAATTCTCCTATGGGAAAATGTGTGCCCTTTAGGATGAGCGAGAATGTTCTCGTAAAAAGCAAGAATGTCCTGCAGTGTGCGGGAAGTGAGAGCAAGATAGGCGCGGGTTAACTCGCCTAGCCCCACCTGCATTCTGTTGCGTTCTGTGTTGCATTCCATCTTCTTATACTTCTGCTTTAGAGCGGAAGTTCCGATTTAGAAGGCGAAATTGTAAAAAGTTGGAATGCAGGATGGAACGCATCAGAATGCAGGTGACTAGGTGAGCTTACCACGCTCTTATCTCCTGCATGCTTTTCACAAGAATGTTCTAACTCATCCCTAGTGCGCTTAAAGTGAACCTTAAGTCACTAAAAAAAAAGAGTTTTACTCACCTGGGGCTTCCCTCAGCCCCCTGCAGCTGATCGGTGCCCTCGCCGTGTCTCTCTGATCCTCCTGTCCCCACCGTCGACCACTTCCGGTTTCGCTGTCAGGCCCCGACAGGCATGGGAACGCGAGTGATTCTTCGCGTTCCCAACCAAAATATCACCCCCTATGCTGCTATTGCGGCCCATGCCTGTCGGGTCCTGACAGCGATCAGAGAGACACGGCGAGGGCACCGATCAGCTGCAGGGGGCTGAGGGAAGCCCCAGGTGAGTAAAACCCATTTTTTTGTGTGACTTAAGTGCCTCTTTAACTAGTATACTATCCAGGACAATTTATTTCAGGGATTAGAAATCTAAAGCATGTACGTAGCTTCACCTTCTATCTGGTGATCTTGTTTTCATCATTATTAATTGTACTGAACGGAAACAGTTGGGAGCACAACTTTGTACTTCCTTCTGCTTCCCATTAGAGTAACCGTGGTTGGAAAAGATGTTGTCTCTTTCTGCTCAAAATATGATGATGTTGACAGGCCTAAAGGTTCTCTTTTATCATTTTCTTGTTACATTTACCCAAAAGTAATTTTTGCCTTAATTTCCAGGTTTTAAGCTGTTTACCATTCTTCTTTGAAGTCTGGAACTGGCTTCCGCTACTCAAACTTCCATTACTATTAAGTTAGCCAATTAATGGTATCATCCTTATCCAAAGCTGCTTGCTATTAAAGCAGTGTTTCTCAAACCTGTCCCCGTGACGTCCAAACGGTACATGTTTTGCAGGCAACCTCACCTACGCACAAGTTGGGTAATTAGTGTGTCAGCTGGGTGGATTCCATGTAACTGAGACACTAATTATCCCACCTGTGCATTGATGAGGTTGCCTACAAAACATAAACCGGAGAGTCACAAGGACAGGTTTGAGAAACACTGACTTAAATTGAAACCCTCCGCATCCTCCACCAAAAAATAAAGGTCTACCTTCTATAAATGTGCTTTCTATTTTATTATCCGCAGCGAGTGCCTATAATTGTTTAGATCAGTGCTGACCAACTCCAGTCCTCAAGGGCTGAGGTCCTCTCTAAGACTGACTCATGAAGGGTTTGGTTCATAAAGTTGAACACTTTTCTCCATTCCTTAGTACATCCTAAACCCTAGCATGGATATGTCCCTCAAGAACTGTAGTTGGACAGCCCTGGCCTAGATGAGTAATCTTTCCATTGCGTCATTCAGAAAATGACTATAAAATCACCTTCTACTTTCTTTGGCAAAGGGCCTTACCCACACCCCCCCCCCCCCCCCCATATTTCCATTGGCTGCTAAGTTGATCGTGGAAGAATTGTCAGTTCCCCAGTAGTCAGCAAGTTTCCCTCACTGCAGAGCCCACTGTTGAGTTTGTTGTAGGCAGCAGTTAGTGTGATGCAAACCTCAAGCTCCTCTACGAAAGTGCATCTGAAACTCCCAGTGACCTAATCTGTAATGGTTATGAAATAAACAGTTGATGAGGTATCCAGGTGAAATTTGTTGGAAAAAAATGGCCGTTCAGCAAAAGGAGGCTACCTCTTCTAGGGTCGTTACCCCAGGCGCCATACGTTTTTTTTTTCTTAAACGTTAAAAAAAAAAAAGTGTACCTTCCGTTCTGCAAAAAAATATATATCTATATATTTTTCTATGGTTTTCTTACGTGTGTTGTTAAGGGTACCTGTCCTCATCGTCAAGTAGAGTCAGCCATTTTTCAGCACGAGACAGTATCCTAGCGAGGCCTACTAGGATCAACCATGTTCTGTTGGTGTTTCAAGCGGTAAAATGGCTCCCTCCTTGCTTTCCAGGCACAGGTTCAATCTCGTGATGACCATTCATGAAGGCAAATTTCTTTACTTTTTTTTTCTCTCTCTTTATTTGTTGTAGTTTTGTATTGCCGACGTTAAAAGAACATTCAGTTGACAAGATGAGTTTATCTTTTCTATCAAACATCTTTAAAAGCTGCCATGTCTGTTTTAATAAAGATCTTTGGTCTTGAATCTCTTTGTTGTTCACTTCTCGCCTGTATCTTGTTTATTTTCTCCTTTTGCTAAATTTTGCAGAAAACCTGTAACAAAGGTGGACAGCTCAAGCCGGCCATATGATGTGATGAAAATGTATTGCAGAAGTGGGCTACTTTTAGGCCCCTTTTACACTTGGGGACTTTCTTTGCATTGTTACCCTTTCTGCACGCATGGTAGCACAAAAGCAAAGAAAGTGTATGGGGCCCAGTACACTACTACGTTCCGTTGCACCACAAGTACTCGATACCCTGCCAACCGCAAAGTTGAATAGTTGTTACCTCGCAACATCTCTGGCGACGGAATACATTGAAGTCAATGTGCAATGCAGACATTTTCAATTTGTTGGTAGCGCGCATGCGTGGAACAATGCAAATACGACTGGGAAGCTGGGAATCCCTGTGACTTCCTGTCCAGCAGGGAGTACGTCACTGGGCCAGGGGTGGCGAAGGGCGTGCAGCACTATACATATCACCCTGTCGGCGCACTTTGCCAAGGGATCATATGAATTGATTTTTTGGCACTGGGGTGCAAATGGCCGGAGCACTGCAGTACTCTGGCCAGGTATAAAACCAGCAAAAAAACATTGGAAGTTCTAACTAAACAACTGAAATCATGCACACCGCTTTATCATCCTTCTTATTTTTCTTCAAGGTTATCTTAAATAAAACCTAAACTAAAAAGTTAAGAGTGGTGTTCCTGTAGGTTTTTGCAAGCACTTTCCGCTGTCTTGAAAAGGACCTAAATTTGTGTAATTATATTTTAGGTTGTATAAGTTGGAGCCCAACTAAACCCAAACCTAAACAAGGCATAGTCTCATGCAGTCAAGTTGATTAACAACCCCTGCTGCCTTCAATTACTTACCATTTGGTGCAGCAATGAGAAATGCTGATTGGTCAACACTCAGCACTTACCAGCCAATGTTCCATTACCAACATGATTGAACATCATTCCCGGGGGGCCTTTAAAGTAGGTCTGCACTACAATTGTTTTTTTTGTTAGTCCAAGGGTTAGAAAATGTTTTGACTCGTGGGCCACAAATGGATCTTAAATTTGACAGAGGGGCCAGACAAGTGTAGGTAGTTTAAACTCCTCCCACCCCTTTCCCTGTACTGGAAGCCAAATGTGTCCCCTAGTCTTAATTTTGTTCCAAGGCCAGGTAGCCGATGAGCTTTCCCCTGAGTGTGGGTAGCCAGGTGTGCCCCCAATACTACATAGCTCCCTCCCGCAGAATAGCCAGGTGTGCTCCCAGTATTTGCAGCCCCCCTCCTCAGTATTGGTAGCAAGATGTGCCGTCTGTATTAGCAGCCCCTACCTCAGTGTAGATAGCCATGTGTGCCCTGAGGAATCTCTCTAGAGATGGTCAATGAACATAGGTAAAATGGGCGCCCCATAGACCACAGTGGTAATTGTGGTTGTGCCAGTGCCCTGTGGTAATTTGAGGTGCAATAATTACCATAATTAGACGATGCAGATATTGGCAGTGGATGAATTTAGCCGGCAAAGGTGAGGCTTATTGAGAGAGATTGGGGCGCAGGGTGTGCATTAGGATTAGGTATGGAAAGGGGGGATTCAAGTGAGAATAGAGTCAGGTTAGGCAATAATATATTTGGAAAAATCAATATTTTACAATTATTACATAGATCACAGTAGTAGAATATTGGTCATTTTTACCAATAATTCTACTTATGGCCATCTCTGGCGCCTAAATTACCACACACCCTTTATCCATGTATGTTCAATGAAATGCTAATTAATCCGACTTGAAATGCAGGCTATTAAAGGGATCCAAACAGCTCCTGGCTTCAAATAGCTGCAAGGGCTGCCACTGTTCAGAAGCTCAACCCCTGCTATTTTACAACTACCATTGTCCAGGCTAGGTGTGAAATTCTTCAACTGTAATGGCCCATACTCACGGGCAACATTTCTGGCCTGTCGCTAGCACACGGGAGCGTCGCCAGGTCCCTCCGCGTACACACGGCGGAGGGACCTGGCAACTGACGCGAAGAGCTGTCGCTGAAGTTCCTCCCCCCCCCCCCCCCCCCGCCAAAAGCTCAGGGTATTCCCTGCTGGTTGCTGTCGCTAGTCCGTATACTCACGCGGACTAGCGACAGTTGCGGCGGCAACTGTCGCCGGGCGATTGACCGCGCCAATTGCCTGGCGACAGCAGCGGCGGTTCGGGGTGCGCGCCCGTGCAACGCCTCATACTCACGGGCGACCTGTTGCCGCAACACATGCGTGCCGCGTGTTGCGGCGACAATTGTAGCCCGTGAGTATGGGCCATTACTGATGTTTTCTGTTTGAAGTACAATGGGGGTTTGTTTGTGGTCAATTAAGTCTAATGAGGTAATTTCTTATCTGTGTTCCACCATCTCCTGCTCAGAAACCACAGGGACACAGTGGCTATTTTAACCCTTAGATGTAAAAAAATGAGGTAAAATGAAAGTTTTTTTTTTTAATAATAAGCCACATTTTTAGAATGCATTTTTAATTTGCTATAGAGCTGCCCTGGGTGTTAAAAATGATGCTCGGTTCACTTTAATAGCCGTTTTTTGCAACACCACAAAAAGTCTAGAAAGCTTGCTGATGGGTGGGTACACACATCAGATAAATGTCTGGAAAATGAAAGATCACAGACCAATTTTACCCCCTTCCATGTAGTATGAGAGCCATACTCTACACAGTCTATTCTATTGAGCTGAACTCCAGATGAAGGTCCGTTAAACAAGGTGTGTATGAGATCTGCAGATATAGACTGTGAATGCATTTTGCAGGAACTGATCTTTTGGAGATACTGATCTGTTGCATGTGTACAGCATCTGTGTGTGCAGCATCTTGCAACAATTTTCATCTGATGGGGCGTTCAGCTCAATAGAATAGACTGTGTAGAGTATGGCTCTCGTACTACATGAAAGGGGGTAAAATTGGTCTGTGATCTTTCATTTTCCAAAGACTTTTATCTGATGTGTGTACCCACGTTTACATGTTGGAGAGATTCCAGTCAGTGTGGTACATAATTGCCTACAATCCGGTGAGGCTGGTCTGACAGTAGCTTAGCTAAATGGAGAATGGGATTAGGTGAAAGTTGCAAAGAAAGACTGGGAGTCACCATACAGGCTTTATACACATCACAAGTTTTAACCAGGGATAGATGTATCTAATAAAAAAAAACTACATACGATATATAAATGGGTTGACATGAATGATTGTACAAAATTTACCTCACAACATGTCCCAGCTGTCACTGTGATTTGGAACTTGATTTGATCTATCTAAAAAAACTGCTTTCATCAAAGATTAGAATAAAGATTGGTTGCACTCGCATAAACTAAAGGTGGGCAATTTGGTGGCTAAACATCCTTATTAGGTAAAGGAAAGGCCCGAGGAGAATAAACAAAAAAACCTCCAAGATTTACTTACCTGGGGCTTCCTCCAGCCCCTGGAAACTGATATGTCCCTCGCCGCAGCTCCGGAGTCCCCTTCGTTGAAAGGAGGTGCAGAAGTTCCTGACCTGGAGAGGTCGGCATCTGCAATGGAGTGGACCCCGGAGCTGCAGTGGGGGACATATCGGCTGCCAGGGGCTGGAGGAAGCCCCAGGTAAGTAGATCTTATTTATTTTCCTCTGATGTTTCCTTTAAAGTGGTACTGGAGGGAAAATAAACGTAGGATATAATGAATTGTATGTGTAATATGGATAATTATCATATTTTTCTGACTATAGGACACTCCTGACCATAAGATGCACCTAGGTTTAGAGGACAAAACCAGGGGGAAAAAATATACTAAACCTGGTGCATCCATGGTGATCTGGGCATCTTGTGGATTATGCCCGCTTGTACCTCATGTGTCCTCTGTCTCGTCTCCTCTATGCCCCTTTGTGTCCCCCTGTGTCCTCTATTCCCCGTTGTGTCCTCCTGTGTCCCCCGTGTCCTCCTCTGCATGGGCACAGTACAGGGAGTCCCCGACATTGCAGCGTGTTGGAGGTTCGTATTGGCAGGTGTTCACAAGTCAGTGACTCCCTGCATTTGGACTATAAGACGCTGCGACTTTTTTCCCCACTTTTGAGGGAGAAAAAGTGAGTCTTATAGTTTAAAAAATACAGTAATAAAACATTAATAGCAAAGAAAAGAATCTCATATTTTTATTTTCTGTTATATAGCATTTTTATAATCTTGCATCATTCTGTAATATTTCCAGTTTAGAAACCACACTCGGGCTCGTATGCAATTCATTTTTTCACTTGTGTTATCTCCCAGGAGATCATTTTCATCTTCTCTGTAAACTAAATTTTGAGCGTTTTACAATTGAAAAAGTACCTAAAAGTTTGTGAAAAAATACTATCAAATTTATTTTGAGTATTATTTTGCTTGCTGGTGGCTTAAAAGGCATTTTGTGACAAGATGTAAAGATATCAACTAGGAGAAAACTCAGGAGAAAATGTGAATTGCATATGGGCCTCAGTATTTTAAGCTGTAAAACAGCAGAAACAATGACCATTTGAACTTTCCTGCAGTAAAACCTTATCTCAAGCTGCCTCTCACTGTTTCTTAGCTGTTTAAGCCATTTAGAAAACAGGACTGAGCACCACCAAGTTGGTCTAATACGGTAGCTCAGAGAAGCTCTTTTGTACAGATTTAAACTCGAGTGTTTTAACTCTTCCTGTACTGGAAAACAACAAGAGACTTTTTTCTTTGCTACTAACACCAGCAGATGACATGGCTCCCCAAATCATCACTGACTGTGGAAACCTCTCATTGGACTTAAAGCAACTTGGATTCTTTGTCTCTTCAGTCTGTGGTACCTTGATTTCCAAATTAAATGCAACATTTATTTTCATCTGACGATGACTTTGGACTGTTGAGCAACTGCCCAGTCCATTTTCTCCTTAGCTCAGGTAAGATAATTTGATGTCATCTTTGGTTCATCTTTGGTTCAGTGGCTTGACACAAGCAATACAACAATTGAAGACTATGTCCTGGATCTGTCCGTGTGGGTTGGCTCTTGAAGCACTGACTCCATCCACAGTCCACTCCTTGCACAAATTCTTGGGCTGTGCTTCTCAATCCTCTCAAGGCTGTGGTTATGTCTGCTCCTTTTTCTGCCAATTTGTTTTCCTTACAATCAACTTTCCATTAATATGCTTGGATAGAGCACTGTTTGAACAGCCAACTTCTTAAGCATTGACCTTTTGTGCCTCCTTGTGAAGGATGTCAATGACTGTCTTCTGGGCAACTGTCAAGTCAGCAGACTTCCCTGTGGTTGTGTGGAGTACCGACTGAGATACCATTTGAAGGCCTTTGCAAGTGTTTTTAGTTATTTAGGTGTGGAGTGGAATGAGACACCATGGGCTATATGCAATTTTCTTTTCTCCTAAGAGATAATTTTTCATCTTAAAAAAAACAAAACTTTTCAGCAATTGCAATTGAAAAAGTATCAAAAAAGGGTGAAAAAGGACTGTCAAAATCATCCTTTTCATTTCAGTTTTATCCTAGGTGATATTTTTACACCTTACCAATAAAATGCCTTTTAAGCCACCAGCAAGCAAGAAAATACTCAGAATAATTTTGACCATAGCCGGCCTTTGATATGAGCGACCGGAGCGGTCGCTCAGGGCGCCGGCTTCTAAGGGGGTGCCTATAGCTGGTTACCTATACTGAGGGCACCTACACCTGATTTCTTATACTGGGGGCACCTATAGCTGGCTACCTTTACTGAAAGCACCAACACCTGGCTACCTATACTGGAAGCACCTACTCCTGGCTACCTATGGGGGGGGGGGGGGGGGATGGAGACCTTCAACTGACTTCCTGTACTGGGGGCACCTATGTTTGGCAACCTATATTGAGGGCACCTACACATGAGATCCTATACTATGGCACCTATACCTGGCTACCTATCTATACTGAGTCTGAGGGCATTTTTATTTGGGGGGGGGGGGGGGGGGACACTGCGGCTATAATGTGTGGTGCAAATTGTCTTTTTTTGTCATTCTAAATGGTGGGTGGGGGGGGGGGGGAGGGGGCGGCTAACTGTCCCACTGATTGTTTTTATTAATATTCCCAAAAGGTTCTAGCCTTCATTTTTAAGTATATATTTAAGATAATGCACTCTTTCCATCCATTTGTGGTTATTAATAGTATTTTTTCTGTTATACATATGTGACGTGTCACAGAGATCTGAGCATTTGGCGTGATGTGTAACAACGTCAAAAAAGGAAGTGTGTGTGCGTGCGCGTGCGTGCACGCGTGCGCAAAGAGGATAAGGGGGGGCACAAAAATCAGATTTCGCTCAGGGCGCTGTGAAACCTAAGACGGGCCCTGATTTTAACAGTACTATTTCACCTACTTTTTATTACTTTTTCCATTACAAAGTGCTAAAAAGTTAATTTAAATTGAACTTGAAAAAGTATCTTTTAGGAGAAATCACAGGAGAAAAAGTGAATTGAATAAGGCCCCATATGCAATTGACTTGTCTCCTGTTATCTCCTAGGATATGATTTACATCTTCTCTCTAAACTACATTTTTAGCATTGTACATTAGAAAAAGTACCCAAAAGTTGGTGAAAAAGTACTATCAAATTTAATTTGAGTATTTCCTTGCTTGCTGGTTGCTTAAGAGGCATTGGGCCATATGCAATTCAAATTTTCTCCTGAGTTTTCACCTAGGAGATATTTTTAAACATGTTAATAAAATGCATTTTAAACCACCAGCAAACAAGAACATTCTCCAAATAATTTTGATGATACTTTTTCACTTACTTTTTGGTACCTTTTCAATTGCAGAATGCTAAAAAGTTGCTTTAAACTGAAGATGTAAAATGATCTCCTAGGAGAAAACTGAGGAGAAAAAGTGAATTGCATCTCGGCCATTGTATGAAAAGCTGTAAAAATATCACCTAGGTGAAAACAGGAGAAAAGTTAATTCCAATTCACTTTTACTCCTCAGTTTTCTCCTAGGTGATATTTTATCACCTTATCAAAAAAAATCCTTTTAAGCCACCAAGAAGCAAGAAAATACTTGCAGAGTGCTAAAAGGTTATTTTAAACTGAAGATGAATAAGGATCTGCTAGGAGAAACCTTAGGAGTAAAAATGAATTGCACATGGCCCCATGTGTGTTTTTGCCCAGACAGAGTCTTTGGATGTGACGTCTAGAGATGAGCGTAATGACGTAATTACGATTTCGCGTAATTAGTGTAATTACGATTATGGCCGTAAGTACATAATCGTAATGAAGAAGGATTTCGCGAAATTTCGCGTAAGCGTAATTTTCGCGTAATTTTCGCATTACAGCGGGTATTACGAAATTAATGCGTATGGCCATGTTCCCAAGCGGAAAAGTTGACGCATGTATCAATGTTAGGTAGCCGCCGACTTTAAGGGTTAATAGCAAAGTCCCCTTAAATGCTAAGAGCCTCAAATTTGGAGAATATATTAAGGAGATCAGGAGGAATAAGAGGAAAAAAAATTTGCAAAAAGACCTTATAGTTTTTGAGAAAATCGATGTTAAAGTTTCAAAGTAAAAATGTATACATTTAAAAACCCGCCGACTTTAACGGTTAATAGCAAAGCCTGCTTAAAGTTTAGGAACACCAAATTCACAGGGTATATTAAGGGGATCAGTGGGAATAAGAGGAAAATTTTTTTTTTCAAAAAGACCTTATAGTTTTTGAGAAAATCGATTTTTAAGTTTCAAGGGCAAAAATGCGGAAAATGTCAGTTTTTTTTGCACAGGTAACAATAGTGTATTATTTTCATAGATTCCCCCAAGTGGGAAGAGTTTTACTTACTTCGTTCTGAGTGTGGGGAATATAAAAAAAAAAACGACGTGGGGTCCCCCCTCCCAGACCTCTTTAACCCCTTGTCCCCCATGCAGGCTGGGATAGCCAGAATGCGGAGCACCGGCCGCGTGGGGCTCCGCACCCTGACTATACCAGCCCGCATGGTCCATGGATTGGGGGGTCTCGGAAGGGGAGGGGCAGCCAAGCTTTCCCCTCCCCCTCCGAGGCCTTGTCCAATCCAAGGACAAGGGGCTCTTCTCCACCTCCGATGGGCGGTGGAGGTGGAGGCCGCAATTTCCTGGGGGGGGGGGTTCATGGTGGAATCTGGGGGTCCCCTTTAAAAAGGGGTCCCCCAGATGCCCACCCCCCCTCCCAGGAGAAATGAGTATAGAGGTACTTGTACCCCTTACCCATTTCCTTTAAGAGTTAAAAGTAAATAAACACACAAACACTTATATAAAGTATTTTAATTGAACAAATAACATAACCACGAAAAAAGTCCTTTAATATTCTTAATTAACCATTAATACTTACCTGTCCCTTTAAATAAATGATCCCTCGAAATATCCTCGGAAATGTTCTATCAGTTTCAATGTAACAAAGTTATTACAATGTAACAACTTTGTTACATTGTAACTACGCCGCACCCGACGTCACTCGCCGCTCAGCTGCCACATACGCGTCCGTGCAGGACGCTAAGTCCCCGCTGGCCCCCGCTGTCCACCCCGCCCACATCTGTCACCCACATGTCACCCACATGTGGGTGACATGTGGGTGACATGTGGGAGAGGCGGGGAGGGCAGCGGGAGCTGCGGGGACTTAGCGTCCTGCACGGACCCGACAGAGCTCTGAGCTATATAGCTCAGAGCTCTCTAAGCATCTTTGTATTTGGGCTCCAAGGAGCCCCATTGGTCCTTAGCAGACCAATGGGGTTCCTTCTGATTTGAAGGAACCCCATTGGTCTGCTAAGGACCAATGGGGCTCCTTGGAGCCCAAATACAAAGATGCTTAGAGAGCTCTGAGCTATATAGCTCAGAGCTCTGTCGGGTCCGTGCAGCGCAGACGCGTATGCGGCGGCTGAGCGGCGAGTGGCGTCGGGTGCGGCGTAGTTACAATGTAACAAAGTTGTTACATTGTAATAACTTTGTTACATTGAAACTGATAGAACATTTCCGAGGATATTTCGAGGGATCATTTATTTAAAGGGACAGGTAAGTATTAATGGTTAATTAAGAATATTAAAGGACTTTTTTCGTGGTTATGTTATTTGTTCAATTAAAATACTTTATCTAAGTGTTTGTGTGTTTATTTACTTTTAACTCTTAAAGGAAATGGGTAAGGGGTACAAGTACCTCTATACTCATTTCTCCTGGGAGGGGGGGTGGGCATCTGGGGGACCCCTTTTTAAAGGGGACTCCCAGATTCCACCATGAACCCCCCCCCCCCCCCCCAGGAAATCGTGGCCTCCACCTCCACCGCCCATCGGAGGTGGAGAAGAGCCCCTTGTCCTTGGATTGGACAAGGGCTCGGAGGGGGAGGGGAAAGCTTGGCTGCCCCTCCCCTTCCGAGACCCCCCAATCCATGGACCATGCGGGCTGGTATAGTCAGGGTGCGGAGCCCCACGCGGCCGGTGCTCCGCATTCTGGCTATCCCAGCCTGCATGGGGGACAAGGGGTTAAAGAGGTCTGGGAGGGGGGACCCCACGTCGTTTTTTTTTTATATTTCCCACACTCAGAACGAAGTAAGTAAAACTCTTCCCACTTGGGGGAATCTATGAAAATAATACACTATTGTTACCTGTGCAAAAAAACCTGACATTTTCCGCATTTAAAAGACATTTTTGCCCTTGAAACTTAAAAATCGATTTTCTCAAAAACTATAAGGTCTTTTTGAAAAAAAAAATTTTCCTCTTATTCCCACTGATCCCCTTAATATACCCTAGGAATTTGGTGTTCCTAAACTTTAAGCAGGCTTTGCTATTAACCGTTAAAGTCGGCGGGTTTTTAAATGTATACATTTTTACTTTGAAACTTTAACATCGATTTTCTCAAAAACTATAAGGTCTTTTTGCAAAAAATTTTTTTCCTCTTATTCCTCCTGATCTCCTTAATATATTCTCCAAATTTGAGGCTCTTAGCATTTAAGGGGGCTTTGCTATTAACCCTTAAAGTCAGCGGGTTTTTTATATTATACGGAGCGTTACGGTTTAACGCGAAATTACAGTAGCGTTTAATGCGAAATTACGGCATGAACGAAACGCGAAATTACGCCTTGAAAATTACGCTTACGGTATTTTCAATTACGATTTTAATGGCAATTACGCTACCGTAATTTCGCATCGTAATCGCAAATTTTGCATGCGTAATTATAGTAATGCGAAATTACGAAAATTTCGGCTCAACTCTAGTGACGTCATTACCAGAGCCGGATCATCCACAAGGCAAACCTAGGCAGTTGCAAACCAGGACGCTCCATGCCGCGGGCGCAAGACAGGGATGTGTGTGCAGGGGAACTGCACCTGCCCCAACTGGCCCCCGACTGGTCAAGCTAATGGGGCTTCTACCGGGCGAACAAGGAGGCTGTGGAAGATGGCATGGGAGCGATTGGTGCGGAGCGGGCTGGAGGAAACCCCAGGTATGTATAAAACTTTTATTTCTTTACATCTCAGGTACACTTTAAAGGCTGGGTTCCACCACTGCTCCCCCAAGGTTAATATACTTTCATTTACTGTGGGACACCTCAGAGCTCACCCCAACCTGAATAATTGCAAATATCTTCTATTTTAAGAAGGCACATATCTGTTTTTCATATAATTTTATTAAGGATGTGTTTTGGTCTCTTTCAGCCTCTTACACAGTCCTCTGAGTTCTGGTTCACCATGAGATCGCTGGGCAACCTGTAACTATCTTAACATGTAAAGGACAACTGTAACAAGAGGGATGTAGAGGTTGCCATATTTATTTCATTTTAAGCAATACCAGTTGCCTGGCAGTCCTGCTGATGCTCTGCCTCTAATACTTTTAGCCATAGCCCCTGAACAAGCATGCAGCAGATCAGATGTTTCTGACATTATTGTCAGATCTGACAGGATTAGCTGTATGCTTGTTTCTGAGGTTATTCAAACACTACTGCAGCCAAATAGATCAGAAGGGCTGCCAGGCAACTGGCATTGTTTAAACATGGCAGCATCCATATTCTTCTCATTGCAGTTGTCCTTTAACACAAAGTTTGTTGCATTTTTATTAGCGCTGTACGGAGTATATTGTCTTGTCACTAACTGTCCCTCAGAGGGGCTCACTATCTAATCCTTACCATAGTCATATGTCCATTTTGTGTAGTGTATGAATCTAGGGCCAATGTAAGGGGAAGCCAATTAACTTATCTGTATGTTTTTGGTGATGTGGAAGGAGACCGGAGTGCCCGGAGGAAACCCACATGGAGAACATACAAACTCCGTGCAGATAGTGCACTGGCTGGGATTCGAATTAGGGACCCAGCACTTCAAGGTGAGCAGAGCCGGATCTTCAACCAGGCAAACTAATCAACTGCTTATGGGCCCCAGGAGGTCAAAAGGGCCCCATAAAGATGTCTTGCCTCTGTTTATGTAGTCCTTTAGTAACTCTTTCAGTCTTTAAAAACAAGATCTCTGCAGCAATTCTCTACTACAAAGATAAGAAGCAGGCACACACAGAGTTACCCCACTCGCTTAAGCTCAGAGCTGTCAGACACAGACTGGGTGCTGGAATGTGATCTCTTCATACAGGAGCCGCTTGCTAGCTTAGCTAGAGAAACTTGATGTGGCAAAAACATCTGTAGTTAAACATTTTTTCATAGTAGCATCATAATTTGCTCAAAAGCCCATGACTTATGTTCGTAATGTTTACATTTAGTTCTGGTCTTTGCTGAACTTACTTAGCCTTATTTTTATCTCCCACATAAGAGGCAGATAAAGATTTATTGTCTGTCTTTGTTCTGTTTATTGTCTCTGTTCAACTCTTTCGGTCTTTAGATCTCTGCAGCAATGCGCCACTACAGAGATGAGGGAGCCAACCACTACGCCACCGTGCTGCCCATGTATATAGAATGGGGTATAGTATAGTATAGTACTGTACTGTATTAGCAATGCCTGTTTTTGAGTCTCGCATTGAGTCACAATGAGTCTAAAGCAACCAGAAAGCACACTTATACAACATCAACTGATTGCCGTCATTGACGGATAACTGAAACTACTATTCTAGCAAAGACATGTATGGTGTGGACACAACAGATTCCGGAAGCTTCTGGCAATTAAAGGGCAACTGAAGCAAGAGAGATATGGAGGCTGCCATATTTATTTCCTTTTAAGTAATACCAGTTGCCTGGCTATCCTGCTAATCCTCTACTTCTAATACTTTTAGCCATTTACCCTGAACAAGCATGCAGCAGATCACTGTTTCTGACATTATTGTCAGATCTGAAAGATTAGCTTCATGCTTGTTTCTGGCATTATTCAAACACTAATGCATCCTAATAGACCAGCAGGACTGCCAGGCAACTGGTATTGTATAAAAGGAAATAAAAATGGCAGCCTCCATATATTTCTCACTTCAGTTGTCCTTTAAAAGAAAACTTGCATATGAGTGACTATAATACACTCCTAATTATATGCTGTTATCAATCACATGCAATCTCCAAACAGCTTGTGTTAATTAGAACTCAGGTGGTTTTCTTGTTGTCCCCATGATCAACTGCTAATCTCTCTGATGCTTCCCTTTCTCAGCAGGAAACACCTGACACACAGTTACAATAAATGACCACAAGATGGCAATGTAGCCTCACAAATCAAGATTTTCTTCTGAAAGCAAGAGTAATGGATTGGCCAGCAAGATCATGTTGAACCAGAACTCCTAGGATACACGATAAGTTGTTGTTTTTTTTTTACAGATAGATGGCGCGATAGATAATTTCCGTCAGGTCTGATCTGATTTCAACCGTTTTTCTGATTGATTTTCTCATAGAAGTGAATGGAAATTGATTGGACAAACGATCGGAAAATTAATCGGCCAGTCAACTTTCCGACAAAACTCATCATGTATTTCCAGCATAAGGGGCTGAAAGAGATCAAAAAGCCTCTTACTAAAATGCTATGCAAAAGAGAAGTTTACCTTTTTTTTTTTTCAAAAAGTTTTATTTAGAAGTTTTCGTATAAAAACAAGAAGGCATTCTCAAAATACAATACCAAAAAAGTGCAAAAATAGGCAATAAACTGCTTACAAAGAAACAGAGACTAACGATGGACTTATTCTCTGATCGCTGAATGGGGGCAAAGAGATTGCCTTAAGTTCCTCCCCCCTTCCCTTCATCCCCTATTTCCCTCTCCCCCTCTTTTTTTAGAGTACTACCACTCCCCCCCCCCCCCCCCCCCATTCCCCTCACAATCAGGGGAGGACTGGGACCTTTTGGCCTGGGGGGAAAACACAAAGTAGAGGCCCACGGCAGCCCAGACATCACACACGTGTCGCACATGCTATATGCCAGTAGTCATGTGGGAAATACAGCAAGAACACTTAGAGACAGGGTGACAGGTAAAGTATAAATGCACTGGCACCGGGCGGCACATAATACATTTTGAGTTACAATAGTCGAGGTTTCTATCTCTTACACAAGTCCTGCAAGCAGCCCTTCTGGAGTCTAGGGACTGTCTGCAAGCAGCCCTTCTGGAGTCTAGGGACTGTCTGCAAGCAGCCCTTCTGGAGTCTAGGGACTGTCTGCAAGCAGCCCTTCTGGAGTCTAGGGACTGTCTGCAAGCAGCCCTTCTGGAGTCTAGGGACTGTCTGCAAGCAGCCCTTCTGGAGTCTAGGGACTGTCAAAAACTTTTCAACCTAGACAATATCTTATGTAGCTGTGCACATGCAGTTAACAATGGTGAGAGACCAGACATATTTTTTCCCACGGACCCTGCAGGCAAGCCTCTGCTCTGTATCATGCTGTGTATATTTAGTAGCTTGCCCGCCCTGCAATTGCTCTGTAATTGGGCGTTTATTTCCCTCATTCAGCCTAGTGTTTCACATTGACTTATACAAAAACCTGAATTCACCAGGCACAGTGCCAGCCCTAAATCATTGAATGAGAGGCAGCCTGGGGGGAAATCTCCCCCTTCCCACCTGGCCAGTCCTCCCCTGCTCACAATGTTCCCACCACCCTCTGGATAGGGATCCATTGCTCTCTTCCAAAATTATCTGCACAAGAGGAGTGTAAAAAGACCCCCTACAAGTTTCCTTAGGCGTGTCAGTGCCAAATCCCATGCCTTGATCTCTCCTCTGATTTCCAGAGTTCCTAGAGTGCCGGCAAGCTGGTGATAAGCATACCAATCAGAATATTTGAAAGGTTCCATGAAACCATAATTTCTTCAGGTGGAATCCTTTGGATGATTTAAGGCTTCCAAGAAGCGTTTGGTACCTTTATCGACATTTAAAGTAGCATCAAGTCTATCTAGCCTCATCAAGTAAGATAGTTCATCGTTCAAGTCTGACATGGAGGAGGGAGTGGGGTAAATCCATCTGTTAAAGCGGGATCGCCACCATAAAAATCAAAAGATTAGATTATCAAAAGATAAAGATGCTAATCCTGCATTCAAAACTTTCAAAACTTTTTCTGCTGTTATGATTTGGAGACTGGAGTTATCACGTACTTGCACGTGCACTGGCCCTTTAGTAGTCAGTTGCATGATGGGGGTTCTTTCCTCCTCTTCCAATGATGTCCCTGCCTAGCTGAAACATGATCCCCTGCTCACTTGTGTTTACAATCAAGGCTGAGGAGGAGAAAATAAAATAAAGTAAAGGGCAGAAATGACATCAGGATTTAGCCTAAACTGTGAGCAGAGCTGGGACAAGGTCCTCCAGCACCCAAGGCTGAGACACCAAAGTGCGCCCCTCCATCCTTCCCACCCCAGCCGTCACACACTGATTGCTATAAGACTAAGAGGGCCACAGGGCCCACAACCTCCCCAACACCTTAATATGTAGTTATCTGGCTTGCAGTCACTGCCATGTATCCCCTTTTCTTATTTCTTTCTGCTTCAAACACAATTAGGAATGACAGCTGAATGAATTGTGTGCCCCCTCCTACACTGCGCCCTGAGGCTGGAGCCTCTCCAGCCTATGCCTCGGCCCGGCCCTGACTGTGAGCAAAAGACATGGTTCCCACCAGGAACAGAATTCTCTTCATTTACTATATAACATTCACTGCAATCAAAATGTGGACAGTAGAATACATGTGTTATGTAAGTAGATCAAGTATTTATCTACTTATATATGTGTTTTTTTTCCCCTGGTATAGTATGGCTAATCCTACTGCTTTAAAAATCGACTTCCTTGCAGGCAGAAGAGTAATGTGAGGAATATCCGGGCCTGTGACACGCAAGGCCACTTTTTGTGTAACATTTTTGTAATTAAAGAGATATAACAGCAGATATTTTGGTATTGTCTTCTTGCACAGTCTGTTCAGAAAATCGGAAACCCCACCCAAAAACACTTGTACAAATGGACAGTCCCATTTACAGCGGAAGAGATCAGCATCCTGAGTGATATTGAAGGAAAAAAAATTACGATATAATGAATTGGTTGTGTAGTACGGATAATTAACAGAACATTAGTAGCAAAGAAAATAGTGTCATATTTTTATTTTCAGTTATATAATTTTTTTTTATAATATTGCATCATTCTCTAATACTTGCAGCTCACACACTACTCGGCATTCTAAATGATTTCACAGAGCAGGCTAGTGAACTTTTAAACTTTACAGAAAAAAACAAAACACAGTGACAGACACTTGAGATAATAAGCTTCAGAAGACAGAGCTCTCTGCGACTTTGAAAGTCGTGGAGCTCGGATAAGCTTGTTTGCATAGATAACAACGAGAGTTTCTTAACTCTTTGTGTACTGGAAACAATCAAAAAGGAAGAAACCGAGAGCCCAATATGGTGTAGTATGTCAGAAACAAATGGAGATAATGATTAGTGAGACAAATATACTCACAAACATGGGTTACCACATAGGCAACCACTGTGTAGGCAGGTGAGGAGAATAAACCTGTCCTCACTCAGGATTAAGAAGTCGCTCTCTGTAGATCAGAAAGAAAGGGGTAGATCCCCCCTCCACCTAGGGGTGGACTCAGTTTAGCAATAGGAGAACAGAGGCGCAAGCAGGATAAAAGTCGATAGCATCTTTAAATTTAATTGGAGGAAGTGGTGGACTTACCTCCATAAAGCAGACACGAAAGACTGTCTGAAGATAAATACATACATTTATTGTAAAGTACCCCAAGGACATCAGTCTTTCGTGTCTGCTTTATGGAGGTAAATCCACCACTTCCTCCAAGCAAATTTTAAAGGTTTTATCGACTTTTATCCTGCTGAAAACAATATTAGACTAATTTCTCTGCTGCTAATGTTTTATTTCTTAGATGCACTACACATACAAATCATTATATCATACGTTTATTTTCACTTCAGATTCCCTTTAATATTAAATGCATATTTCGAGCCAAACCTCAAAAGCAAATGCGATTCCCTTAAATTTTCACTCACCATGAGTTTACGTATAATATTGTTTCTCTCTACTATTTTAGCCCCAAGAGATTCCGCATCAAGATGCTTCTCCCAACCCTTAAAATTTTAAGAATTTTTGTGAGTGAAAATTAACTGTGCCAGGGCACCTTGGAGATCCGATAATGATAATTTACCTTGGCCTGGTTTCAGAAAGCAGTCAAAGGGAGCCAAGTCAGCTATAGGTGTTATGTTAGACAAGAGCGACTTAGTGTAGGACCTAAGCTAGGCATACATAAGATAATTACTAGAATGGATCGGAAACAAAGCCTACAACTCTCCAAAAGTATACCATCTGTTTTCTTCTATATGTAATAATGTTTAGTTATACCCAGTCTTCCCATTTCGCAAATACTCCATGCATCATCCCTGGCTGAAACTCCTGGTGACCCCACAGTGACATATACTTGGATACTACTAGCCAAGATAAATTGAACAATTTCCTTATTTCTCTCCATGTCACAAATGTATCCCGCAAATTCGCAATGATTGGCTTTGCTTGTTCCTAGGAGTAAGAGATGACCACTGTGAGTGAAGAGGTCCCCGGAGATTCCAAGGTTCTGCTATGGCACTCTCCAGTGCGTAATTAGAAAAAAAGCTGGTCTCGGAGACCCATGTCTCACTATGAATGCTAAGTTGTATCTATGTACATCTGGAACCCCTAAACCACCATAAACCTTAGGTAATTGTAATCATTTGAGTTTGATTCTAACTTTTCTTCCTACCCAGATGAAATTGGAAAAGGCCTTATTGAGCCTGTGGACATCTGCGTGTTTAAATAAAATAGATAGGACTTGCATAGGATAAAGGAACTTACTGAAGCTGATCATCTTAATAAGAGCTGCTCTACCAGCTAGACTAAGGGGTATGGACATCCATCCTTCCAGTTGTGTAATTACTTATTAGCAGGAAATATTAGCAGGATAGAGTTGACGAGGGTCTCTATGAATATTAAGACCCAAATATGTTACCGAATTAGGTGCTATTTTGACTCCCAGAGCATGGGCATTCTTGATATCCACCTTGTTTGATAAGAATAACAGTTTACTTTTTGAGTGTTGATCCTGAACCCGGATTCCCCTCCAACCTTGTCCATCAATTCTAACACTATGGGCGCTTCTACTTGAGGGTCCTGTAAGAAAAGAAGTATATCATCAGTAAAAATTGGCAAGGTCACTCTTTGATTACCAATTTTTATGCCAGGTAACTGGGAGCCTAACATAGTAGCTAAAGGTTCTAGAGCAGCGGTGGCAAACGGCATCCTTACCGTGTACCTGTCCACAAAGGAAAGGGCGAGGCTTGTAATTAGAGATATAGTAGAAAACTGAAAAGGTACACCTTTATATCCAAATATAATATTGTCACCATTCATTGTACTATGGATACAGTGGTTTGCAAAAGTATTCGGCCCCCTTGAAGTTTTCCACATTTTGTCATATTACTGCAACAAACATGAATCAATTTTATTGGAATTCCATGTGAAAGACCAATACAAAGTGGTGTACACGTGAGAAGTGGAATGAAAATCATACATGATTCCAAACATTACAAAAAAAAAATTAACTGCTGCAATTACAGCTGCCAGTCTTTTAGGGTATGTCTCTACCAGCTTTGCACATCTAGAGACTGAAATCCTTGCCCATTCTTCTTTGCAAAACAGCTCCAGCTCAGTCAGATTAGATGGACAGCATTCGTGAACAGCAGTTTTCAGATATTGCCACAGATTCTCGATTGGATTTAGATCTGGACTTTGGGCCATTCTAACAAATGGATATGTTTTGTTTTAAACCATTCCATTGTTTGCCCTGGCTTTATGTTTAGGGTAGTTGTCCTGCTGGAAGGTGAACCTCCGCCCCAGTCTCAAGTCTTTTGCAGACTCTAAGAGGTTTTCTTCCAAGATTGCCCTGTATTTGGCTCCATCCATCTTCCCATTAACTCTGATCAGCTTCCCTGCTGAAGAGAAGCACCCCCGGAGCATGATGCTGCCACCACCATATTTGACAGTGGGGGTGGTGTGTTCAGAGTTATGTGCAGTGTTAGTTTTCCGCCACTCGTAACATTTTGCATTTTGGTCTCATCTGACCAGAGCACCTTCTTCCACATGTTTGCTGTGTCCCCCACATGGCTTGTGGCAAACTGCAAACGGGACTTCTTATGCTTTCTGTTAACAATGGCTTTCTTCTTGCTACTCTTCCATAAAGGCCAACTTTGTGCAGTGCAAGACTAATAGTTGTCCTATGGACAGATTCTTCCACCTAAGCTGTAGATCTCTGCAGCTCATCCAGAGTCACCATGGTCCTCTTGACTGCGTTTCTGATCAGCGCTCTCCTTGTTCGGCCTGTGAGTTTAGGTGGACGGCCTTGTCTTGGTAGGTTTACAGTTGTGCCATACTCCTTCCATTTCTGAATGATCGCTTGAACAGTGCTCCGTGGGATGTTCAAGGCTTTGGAAATCTTTTTGTAGCCTAAGCAAGCTTTAAATTTCTCAATAACTTTATCCCTGACCTGTCTGGTGTGTTCTTTGGACTTCACGGTGTTGTTGCTCCCAATATTCTCTTAGGCCTAGTGCACACCAGAGCGGTTCTGCTGCGGTTTGCGATCCGCTTGCGGGTGTGGATCCGCTTGGGTAATGTATTTCAATGGGCTGGTGCACACCAGAGCGGGAGGCGTTTTGCAGAAACGCATACTCCAGGGCTGCTGCAGATTTTGGATTGCGAATGCGTTTCTGCCTCAATGTTAAGTATAGGAAAAGCGCAAACCGCTCTGAAAAACGGCACTTCAGAGCGGTTTGCCAGGCGTTTTTTGTTACAGTAGCTGTTCAGTAACAGCTTTACTGTAACAATACATGAAATCTACTACACCAAAAACGCTTCACAAAACCGCAAAATGCTAGCTGAAACGCTACAGAAAAAGAAGAAAAGGCGTTTTCAAAATCTGCTAGCATTTTGCGGATCTGCTAGCGTTTTTTGGTTTTTGGTGTGCACCAGGCCTTAGACAACCTCTGAGGCCGTCACAGAGCAGCAGTATTTGTACTGACATTAGATTACACACAGGTGCACTCTATTTAGTCATTAGCACTCATCAGGAAATGTCTGTGGGCAACTGACTGCACTCAGACCAAAGGGGGCTGCACACCCCACTTTGCAGTTATTGATTTGTAAAAAAAATGTTTGGAATCATGTATGATTTTCCTTCCACTTCTCACGTGTACAGCACTTTGTATTGGTCTTTCACGTGGAATTCCAATAAAATTGATTCATGTTTGTGGCAGTAATGTGACAAAATGTGGAAAACTTCAAGGGGGCCGAATACTTTTGCAAACCACTGTATAATGTAAATATTGTAATAGCCGGGACAAACAGACAAAAAGCATTTGTGGGTTTTATCCACAGTTTTTTCTTATTATGCCCATTAAAATACATTTGGAATCAGGCGCGTAACAATAGGGGATGCAGCCCATGCGCCCGCGGCCCCCCCCCCCCCCCTAGGGCCCGCTCGTGGCTGTTTTGGGGGGCTGGAGGGGTCGCACCATGAGGGGAAAGCTATGGCCACACTCGGCGGGGAGGGGGGAAGGTCCCCTCCCTCCCTCACCTTGGGCTTTCCCCTCTGTGCTCCCCTCCAGCTTCTAGCTATACAAGTGCAGCGAGTGGAGCGGCGGGCAGCGGCAGGCAAACATACCTTCCGTGCGTTCCAGCGCGGACACTTCTCGCTCTAGTGACTGACGCGACTTCCTGTATAAAACAGGAAGTCGTGTCAGTCATTAGAGCGAGAAGCGTCTGGACGCACGGAAGGTATGTTTGCCTGCCGCTGCCCGCCGCTCCGCTCGCTGCACTTGTATAGCTAGAAGCTGGAGGGGAGCACAGAGGGGAAAGCCCAAGGTGAGGGAGGGAGGGGACCTTCCCCCCTCCCCGCCGAGTGTGGCCATAGCTTTCCCCTCATGGTGCGACCCCTCCAGCCCCCCAAAACAGCCACGAGCGGGCCCCAGGGGGGAGAGGGGCCCCAGAGGGGAGGAGGGCCCGCTCACAATTTCTGCAGCGGGGTCCGGGGGCTCTTAGTTACGCCCGTTTGGAATAAAATAATTCTTAGCAAAAAAGTACCACAATTGGTGGCAAAAAAAAACAACATATAGATCATTTTGGTGTGATAAGTAGTGATAACGTTTTTGGCGAATGAATGGGAGGAACGCTGAAAGGTGAAAATTGTTCTGGTCCATAAGGGGAACACAACCTGTAGTGGTCACCACTAGAGTAGACAGTGTGTGACTTTGGTCCTGCCCATTGCCGGTAATTGCCGTCAGATCAGCACAGTGCTCGCTGTGAATAGTTGACAGCTATTTTTCATGCGTAAGACTGTCCCTGCCGGGAGACGCCGTAACTTTTCATTCATCCACTATATGTGATTAAAAGATTACAGGCGATTCAATTTCTCCCCTCTCTATATATCATTTTTACTTCCTAGGTCACAATGAGTTTATGTTCTCACAAACCCCCTAATTGCCGTACTTTATTGTGTGACACTTAATTAGATCGCAAGGTAAAACGCTAATAACAGTCATTAGTTCTTAACTGCCATACTTACCATAGATTGCGTAACTCTATTAATAGTCAGAGAGCTGTATTGTGTACGAGACCAACTGGCTGGTCTGTGCATTGGTTCTGGCGGTGTAATTAACTGATAATACGAAGCAAAGATCGCGGCGCCTGAATTCCACATTGAGACGTTGAAGGTGATGGACAGGTGCGTCTGTATAAATAGCCATCAAATACACCTACAAGCGTTAGAGGCCGGAGACACTGGGGACTATAACTCGGTAAGAGACCTTATGCTTTTCTATGTTTCTCAGTCCCTGGGGCCTTTTTCTTGCAAAATCGTTGTTTTTTTTTTAAGCTGGACATTGCCTAAAGGTGGCCATACACTGGCCCGATTCGCGGCCGTTTCGACAGCAGATTCGATCCTGGGATCGAATCTGCTGCCAATCGTTCGCGCTAAACGCACCCGCCGATCCGATTTCCTCCCGAAATCGGATCGGTCCGTCGATCGCGCCGTGCGGGAAATTACCCTCGATCGCCCGCGGGTAGGGTGCGCGTCGCTAGCGGCGGCCGATCCGATCATGTATACATTACCTGACGCTGGCTCCTGGGCGTCTTCTCCGCGCTGCACCGCTCTGTTCCGGCTCCATCCCGGCGCTTCCTGTGTCACTGCAGTGACCAGGAAGTTCAAATAGATAGCGCTCTATTTGAACTTCCTGGTCACGGAGTGACACAGGAAGCGCCGGGATGGAGCAAGAACAGAGCGGTGCGGTGCAGCGTGGAGAAGACGCCCGGGAGCCAGCTTCAGGTAATGTATACGGGAGGGGGGGGCACAGGCGGCAGGAGCAGCTCAACAGATTGTGATCGGTTTCAGGCTGAAATTGATTCACAATCTGTTTGCAGTAAAAGCAGCCATACGATCCCTCTCTGATCGGATTCGATCAGATAGGGATCTGTCAGCTGGTCGATCTAATGGCAAATCGACCAGTGTATGGCTACCTTAAGGGTTGGGTCACCTGGGTGTTAAAGAGCATCTGTACTCTAAAATTCTTACAATAAAAAGCATACCATTCTATTAATTATGTTCTCCTGGGCCCCTCTGTGCTGTTTCTGCCACTCCCTGCTGCAATCCTGGCTTGTAATTGCCATTTTTATGCAGTGTTTACAAACAAAAGACATAGCAAGTGATACGCTGAGAGTATCTTAGTGTGTGAGTCATACAGAGCTGCAGGGGGCCTGGAGAGGGTGTGTATAGCTTCTATCCAATCACAAGCAGCACAGCACATTCCAGCCTGACGGCCTCAGCCCGACAGACCCGACAGAGGAGAGAAGATTAGATTATATAACAGAGATAATACAGCCACTGTGCAAGTAGAAAAGGCTGCAGTTAGACAGACCAGAACGGAACAGGTATAGGAACTTATAGGATAGAAGAAATAAGGATGAAAATTTTGTTACAGAGTCTCTTTAAAGTACTGCTATTGTGAAAATCATAACATTTAAAATACACGTAAACACATACAAATAAGAAGTACGTTTCTTCCAGAGTAAAACGAGACATAAATTATTTGTCTCCCATGTTGCTGTCACTTACTGTAAGTAGTAGAAATCTGACATTACCGACAGGTTTTGGGCTAGCCCATCTCCTCATAGGGGGGTTCTCAGGGTTTTCTTTATTTTCAAAGGTACATAGTGAATGGCAGTTGCTCCGTACAACCGCCCAAAAAGTGTGCAGTGAGCAGGGAGGCTGGCCAGCATCTTTTTATAAATATTTTTCAAGGAGTGTCTTTATAAAGTATAAAAGTCAGGTTGAGAATTCCCCACAAAGAGATGGACTAGCCCAAAACTACTTTTTTAAGTGACAGCAACATAAGAGAAAAGTCATTTATAGCTTATTTTAAATTTTTTGTCCTCAGCATTCACCATTCATTTGGACGCAGCATTTGTAGCTTGATTGCTGTCCATTCCAATGAATAGACAGCGCTTTTCACACGTCGGTACCGCAGGTTCGCATCATTCCTGCAAATGCCGCATTCAATCCCATCATCTCATTTCATCCTGGACGCTACATGTGAGGGTCAAAACCCAACGATCGAATTTTGGGAAGCGCCGCTGTAGGTTGTCAAATGCTTTTCTGCTTGTTAGCCAGGGAGGAATTTAACAGTGTCTAAATGAGACGCCCCTGCTTCTCAAGAAAGAAAGTTAGACACTTAAAGGACAACTGAAGCGAGGGGGCTATGAGGGCTGCCATATTTATTTCCTGATCCTCTTCCTCTAATACATTTAGCCATAGCCCACGAACAAGCAATTGCTTTTCAATTTGCTTATCTTGAGGCACCTGGCTGCTTAAAGAGAATCTGTATTGTTAAAATCGCACAAAAGTAAACATACCAGTGCGTTAGGGGACATCTCCTATTACCCTCTGTCACAATTTCGCCGCTCCTCGTCGCATTAAAAGTGGTTAAAAACAGTTTTAAAAAGTTTGTTTGTAAACAAACAAAATGGCCACCAAAACAGGAAGTAGGTTGATGTACAGTATGTCCACACATAGAAAATACATCCATACACAAGCAGGCTGTATACACCCTTCCTTTTGAATCTCAAGAGATCATTTGTGTGTTTCTTTCCCCCTGTTCTCATGCACTGAAGTTTCAGGCTGCTCTTTTCTTCCTGCAAACAGCTTTGCCCTTTTATGTAATTCCTCAGTATGTGAAAGCCCAGCCAGCTCAGAGGACGATTTATCCAGCTTGTAAAAGATAAGAGAGAAGAGAGAAGCTGCTCTAATCTAAATAATACACAGGCAGTATGCATAGAGGGGCCTGGAAGGGGGAGTTCATAGCAGAACCACAACACTGAAGAACTTGGCAGCCTTCCAGACACAGGCCTGACAAGTCTGACAAGAGAGAGATACATTGATTTATTACAGAGACAGTGATAGTATAAAGTGCTGCAGTTAGCCAGAACACATTAGAATAGCTTTTGGAACTTGTAGGATGATAAAAAACAGGATGCAATTTTTGTTACGGAGTCTCTTTAAAGGAGAACTGTAGTGAGAGGTATATGGGGGCTGCCATATTGATTTCCTTTTAAGCAATACCAGTTGCCTGGCAGCCCTGCTGAGCTATCTGTCTGCAGAGTAAGGGCCTGTACACACTGAAAAACGCAGGCAAAAACGCAAGCGCATGCGTTTTTAAAGTGCCTGTAGTTTTAAAAACGCATGCGCTTTTGCCTGCGTTTTTTGTGCGTTTGCGTTTTTCTTGTAATTGCTGAATGGCTAAAGAATCCTTTGTTTTTTTTCTAGTTTACATTTCAACAGGAATCAGGAGATTGCAGAGTCTTCTGGGATACTGACTTCTGAAAAACGCAGGCAAAAACGCAAGCGCAGCAGGCACTGCGTTTGCGTTTTTTTAAAAACGCATCGCACCAGTGTGTACAAGTCATCACGATTTTCATTCTTTTTCAAAAGACCTTGCGTTTTTAAAAACGCAACGCAAGCGCAGCAGTGTGTACAGGCCCAACACCAGAAACAAGCATGCAGATAATCTTGTCAGAGCTGACACTGTCAGAAACCCCTGATCTGCTGCATGCTGGTTCAGGGTCTAGGGCTAAAAGTATTAGAAGCAGAGGATCAGCAGGGCAGCCAGGCAACTGGTATTGCTTAAAGGGAAATAAATATGGCAGCTTCCATATAACTCTCACTACAGTTCTCCTTTAAAAGGACACATCCAAGCTGTATTAAAAAAAAAATCTACTTTCCTGGGGCTTCCTCCAGCCCCTTGCAGCCATCCTGTGCCCTCACCGCACCCTCTGGTGCAAGATGCCTACTGCGCTCGCACGGACGGCTCTCGGAGTCGCACTGATGTCATCTAGACTGTACTGCGCAAGGCGCAGTAATTCTGCTCCTGCGCAGTCCATTCCAAATGACGTCAGTGCGACTCTGTGAGCTGCTCGCTCAGACGCAGTAGATGCCGACCTGGCAAGGTGGGGACCCTGGGCCACCAGAGCTGCGGCGGAGGAAGCCCCAGGTAAGTAGATTTCTGTTTTTTAATTACCTTGGACCTTTCCTTTAAATATTTATCTGGAGTTGCGTGATTACTCTATTTTATCTGGTCTGGATGCTTGTTACTACTTAATATTTTTGTGGGGCGGGGTGTGACTACTTGTTGCATTATCTGGAGTCATGTGACTACTTCATTCTTTTATTTGGAGGCATGGAACTATTTGATTATTTCATCTGGAAGCACGTGACTTCCAAGTCATGTGACTATGTATTTCTTTAATTTTAAGGCACATGGCTGCTCAATTTCAGTGTTTGCCATAGGTGCCATATTACCAAGATACGCCTCTGCCTACAGCACACCGTTTCAGCACTGGGTCCCTTTACACCGTGCTGCCATAGACCCTAAACTAGGGTGACCATATTTTGACCATATTTTGATTTCCAAAAAAGAGGACGATCACAACAGCATGTGGGCGTGGTCATGGGTGGGGCCAAATATACAAGACCTTAGCAGTGTGCTTTCCAACTTCGCGGGCATGGAGGGCTGTTTTTTTTCCCAGACCACATGGTGGTGGAGGGCCGGCCGGCTGACCACAAAATGCAATCAAATTCGCAGAAGATTTCCCCACAAAATGCAATAAAATCACACAGGCAGGTGACAAATGACAATCATGGTGAGAACTCCAGAGAAGACTATAAAAACCATGCTAGTTAAGCACAATGATTTAGTATTCTGGCTGAACTGGATGGCTGTATGTCTTCTGTTCAACCTAAAACTGTAACTGCTGAGAAAAGACAAGTTATACATGCTGTACTGAACGTTTTGCCATTCATTTGCCCATACTGAAAGCTGGATCTCTTAGTGATTTAACTGAACACTTTGGGGTTAATTTAAGCTAACAAAGGTGTTTGTGATGAAGTGCAGGAATACAGGAGGCTCTGCCAGTCTCTCACACAAGTCAGAAAGCAGCCCTCCTGGAGTCTAGGGACTGTCACAAACTTTTCAACTTTTTTAACACCTCATCCACACATGCAGTCATTAGAACAATGGGGAGAGACCAGACAGATAGTTGCCCATGGACCCTCCAGGCAAGCTCTGCATCATGCTGTGTATATTTACAAGCTTGCCTGCCCTCTAATTGCACTTTTATCAGCTAGCCAAGTGTTTCACATTACCTTACAACAACAAACCTGAATACACCAGACCTGCCCTAAATCACTGAATGAAAGGCTGCCTGGGGGGCTCCCTCTGCTCTGTGTTCAGCTCTCTTCACCCTTAAGCCACCCCCCCCCAATTCCCCCCCCACCCCCACCCCCCGGCCATTTCAAAATCCCGGGAGGACGGCCCGGACAAGTCGTAAAAAGTGGACCTGTCCGGGCAAAAGAGGACGCCTGGTCAGCCTACCCTAAACAAGCATACAGATTACATGTTTCTGCCATGATCAGCCACACATGCTTGTTTCAGATTTGTGATTCAGGCTTAACTGATGCCAGAATAGTCAGCAGGACAGCCAGGCAACCAGTATCATTTAAAAGGAAATAAATATGGCAGCCTCCATGTAAATATTGCTTCAGGTTCAATTTAAAATTTTATTCATGCCTTATACAAGCAGTAGATGGGAGGCTACGGTCTTCAAAAACAACCAAAAGTTTTTAAAGGAGCTTTAATAATGAATCCCACCACCATATATGTCTGCGTAAACCCCCAGGGTGCTTCTGAATGATGTATGTCAGGCGATATTACCCTGCCTGTATACAAGCTAAGGACACCCCTTTAAAAACGTCAATATAAATAAAGATGGAGCAGTTCAAAGGCTTCCCACATAGAGGGCCTAGTGTGCTGCTGTGATTTATGCAGGTGGTGAATGAGAATCCTGCAGAGCTGACTCTGATGTCCACCTTTCTGTGAGACCTTCCTTGCCTGGGTGACCCCGGCCCTGTGTCAGCGGGCAGCAGAGGCACCGTTCTGCTTCACACTCCTGCCTTATTAATAATTACCAGGAGGACAAGTCATCTCTTGGCACTCATCTCTATAACAACCCTTCCCCTGACACTATAAAGAAGGATCTCTGCAGTGGAAAGCACTGATATCCAACCGGCGCACGAAGCAACCGCAGAGCCAGGTAAGAGGAGACTCCGAGGCCGAGCAATAGGCTCAAAAATCAAGCTCAGGTTCGGAAGGTTGAGGACTGGGAGAGAAGACACAGCAGCCTATCAGGATACTTGGGTTGTGTGGTGTTTTGGGGCAACGCTGTGTCCTGCAGCTAGATCCTGGGTTCCACTGGCAGTATGGGCTTTATCAGAATCAGAATCAATCAGAATCAGAATCAATTTATTTTCGCCAAGTAAGTTTGCACCTACAAGGAATTTGTCTTGGCAGTTGCTTAACAAACACAAACAAAAACACAACCAGCAACCGCTATTTTAACGTCAACTTGCTCACAGTCTTACAGGCCATTGGAGGAGATTAATCCCTGATGGTACTGGAGTAAGTTAGACGAGATCGCGGGGCTGTTCGTCACAGGGGGGTACAGTAATTAGTCACTTACAAGACAATCTGATAATTTGTCCTGCAATTGGCAATCTTATTAATGAGCTTCAGTGAGTGTAAATATGCATTGGAAGGGCACTAAAATACAGTCTTTTTATGTTTTCTTTTCATCTTTTGCTCTGTTTAATATTTTAGAGAAAGAAAAAAAAATTGAGATGTACACTTGTTCCAGAGTAATATCCACTGTAAATTAATTTATTTCCATATAGCTGTCACTAGAGTTTTTAATCTGAACCTCATGGGGAACCTAAAAGTTACCTTAAGGCTGGTTTCACACCAGGACGTTGCGTTTTAGGGGACGTTAAGGTCGCATAACGTGCCCCTCATGCAACGCCTGGTGCTCTCTGATGTGGACGTCAGTGTGAGCCGTGTTGTGCAGCTCACTCTGGCGTCCATGATGCCGTGATGCGCACTCTTGGACGCATGCGGCATCACGTGGTCCCGCCCGGCCAATCGCCGCACAGAGCGGCCGCTCAAGGAAGTAAACACTGCACGTCACTGAGTGCAGTGAATATTAATTAGCCATGTGCCCGGCCGCTCTCCGCTCTCCCCCAACTTTACTGAGCATGTGCAAGCAGTCTAACGCGGCTCTGTCGCGTGTAAAGTACTGCACGCAGTACGTTGTTATGGCGCAGCGTTACAATGTAACGCAACGTGGGCACTGTGAACAGCCCATTGATTTTTCATTGCTGTGCGGTGGGGTGCGTTACAGGCTGCTCTAACGTGCGCCTGTAACGTCCCTCTGTGAAACCAGCCTTATTGTTTAAAGAGACTCTGTATTAAGAAAAATAACCCCTGGGGTGTACTTACCTTGGAAGGGGGAAGCCTCTGGATCCTAACAAGGCTTCCCCTGTCCTCCTCCGTCCCAGCAATCCAGCACAGCAGCCCCCCATAAAAATTTACCTTCCGCGATCCTGCGCAGGCGCAGTAGCCGCAATTCCTTTGGGTCAATGCAGAAATAGCCCGAACCCGATTCGCTCTACTGCATAGACGCCAATACTTTTGCGTCTGCACAGTAGAGTGGATACAATCGGAGGCGGCTATTTCCGCCTAGCCAGAAGAAAGAACCGCTACTGCGTCTGCCCAGGATCGCGGAGAGGAAAATAAATCAAGCCTTGTCAGGGGAGGATTGCGGGAGGATTCGGGGGAGGTAGCGCTGGATTGCCTGCAGCTACAGGGGAGGGGGAAGCCTCATTGGGACCCTGAGGATTCCCCCTCCCGAGGTAAGTATCTCTCAGGGGACTTTTTTTTTAATACAAATTGTCTTTAATATGCTTTCCCTGGAAAGGCTCTATTCTCTACTAGGCATTGTCAAAATTGCCTAATTCTGAATTCCGCCTGGAAATTCCAACTTGTGAGTGGTATTCTGTGGAATTACGACAAAATTCCGCCATTTACAGCAGAGTCAATACCGCTGACTCCCGTGGTTCATTGAAA
Organism: Hyperolius riggenbachi; assembly: GCF_040937935.1. Classification (NCBI taxonomy): domain Eukaryota; kingdom Metazoa; phylum Chordata; class Amphibia; order Anura; family Hyperoliidae; genus Hyperolius; species Hyperolius riggenbachi. Next base: position 44,711,679 of record NC_090654.1, read on the forward strand.
AGTCCCCATACATGCAATCTTCACCAAATTTGCCAGGTCTCTTCAGGAGAATAGTGCACTCTCTACAAATATATCAACCAGCCTCCCTACTCGCTCACACACCATTCTGGCAGTTGGACTGAGTAATGGCCATTTACTAAGTGCTTTCGAAAATATAGAAAACTCTGAGACAGGCCCGGATTTACCTCACAGGAGCCGATAGGCACAGATGACCTGGCACCTTAGACTTCACTGTACATGAACCTACAACCCCCAACTTAACCACTTCGCATCCAGACCTTGTTTCCCACTTATGGACCAGAGCAGTTTTGACAGTTTAGCTATGTCCTTATTTAATCACAAATAACTTTATCCCTACCTATGACACAGAAATGAAATATATGTTGTTTTTTTTCAAGACAAACTAGGCTTTCATTGTATGCCATCTTTTCCCTCGAACAATTTTGTTTTCAAAGAATTTTAACCAGTTCGCATTCAGTCGTTTTTCACTTTATGCATCCGAGCTATGTTCACCTCCCATTCATTAGCCTATAACTTTATTACTACTTATCACAATGAACTGATCTATATCTTGTTTTTTCCGCCACCAATTAGGCTTTCTTTGGGGGGTACATTTTACTAAGAGCCACTTTACTGTAAATGCATTTTAAAAGGAAGAATAAGAAAAAAACGGAAAAAAATCATTATTTCTCACTTTTCGGCAATTATAGTTTTAAAATAATACATGCCTCCATAATTAAAACTCACATATTGTATATGCCAATTTGTCCCGGTTATTACATAGTTTAAATTATGTCCCTATCATAATGTATGGCGACAACATTTTATTTGGAAATAAAAGTGCATTTTTTCCGTTTTGCATTCACCACTATTTACAAGCTTATAATAAATTTTTTTTTGAAATATTTCATCTTTACATAGATATTTAAAAAGTTTAGACCCTTAGGTAAATATTTGTGGTTTTTTTTTTTATTGTAATGGTGTTTTTTTTTTTTTTTAATTAAACATTTTATGTGAGTATTTTTGGGAGGCTGGGATTTAAATTGTATTTTTTTTTTTGTAAATATGTGTATTTTTATTTTTATTTAACATTTAGCTGTAGTTTACTTTTTGGCCACAAGATGGCAGCCATGAGTTTGTTTACAGTGACGTCACTCTAAGCGTAACACGTACGCTTAGATCGACGTAGTGGAACCAAGGAAGCAGAAAAAGCATAGCTTCCAAGAGAAGCTGTCGCTTTTTCTGCGGGGGAGAGGAATCAGTGATCGGGCACCGTTGCCCAATTCACTGATTTGCTAGCTAACAAACCGCGGGCTGGGAGAACGCGTGCACGCGCGCGATCGGCCGCGGGAGCGCGCAGAAGCGCACATGGCTTCCTGGACGTGAGTTTTACGTCCAGGAATGTCAAATAGTTAAAGGGAAAACAAGGTAAAAAATAGAAAAAACACATTATTTCTCAGTTTTACCAATTCCAGTTTAAAAATAAAAAGTGCTACTGTAGATAAAAAAAAAAATCAACTTTTGTTTGGCTATTCCTATCGCTTATCACAAAACTTAGATTATGTTACAGTCACAATTTATGGTGAAGATATTTGATTCTGAAATAATGCTACAGAGTGTATTTTTCACTATGAACTGAGAAAATAAAAGTATTTTTAATGGTAAAAATCAATCTCATTAGCTCAGGAAACATATATTCCCCTTCACCAATTAGGGCTGCATCAGATAGTGCCAGAAATGTGCACAGGAGCAACCCAATCCTGCACAGCACTGCTTCATCTATCAGACGTATATCTACTGACTCTGGGCTTAGATGAAGTCATAGAGGATGTAGATATACTGTAGTGGTGGATAAAGTGGTTAAGCACATTGTAAGTGTGCTGGCTGGCCCAGCTGTCACTTCTCCCTTACTTCCCTTCTACATCATAGGTAATTACAAGTGCCCCTTAGCATTAGGTAGCCATCAGCAATAAGTAGCTAGAGGTGCCCCCAAGTATTAGGTAGCTAGAGGAACCTCAGTATTAAGTAGCTAGAGGTCCCCCTGACTGAAGGGAGATCTGGTCAGTAGAATGCCGAGAACAGGGTGAGTAACTCCTCATTTTATTTCTCATCAGGACGCTGCATAGGGAAGGAGGGATGCAGTCAGAGAGGGAAGTGAGCCGCCCTGCCATCACAAGGCGCCTGTAGGCTCGTGCCTACAATGCCTTATGGTAAATCCGGCCCTGCCCTGAGAATCCCCCATGAGAAGATGGGCTAGTCCAAACATGCTGGCGAGAGGTTTAGAAGCATCAAATTATAACACTTACTGTAAGTGATAGCAACCTAGAATTTATGCTAATTTTATGCAAATGTAGGCCGCTTAGAAGTCAACCAATCAGATGCAGCTGCTGTAATCTCAGGTTTTGTTTTCAGAAAACGGAACTCACTTAGGAAAACAGCCATACAGAGAAAAAAAAAATGGCGTCCTAAAATGGCAGCGTATTGATTTCCTTCCCGGAGAATACTATGGCCAATCCTCAGAGCACAGGCAGTGTGCTGGGCCGCAGAAGGACCTTTCAGAGAGGGCAATCCGCCTCCAGCATGTTTGAGACCCTGCAGGAGTCTCCAGAGGAAGAGGCACAATCTGGGACAACTCCAGACTACATCCAGCACTTACACAGGTGAGCAGCAGGGCCGGGCCGAGGCAGAGGCGAGAGAGGCTCCAGCCTCTGGGCGCAGTGTAGGAGGGGGTGCAGGGCCGGGCTGAGGCATAGGCTGGAGAGGCTCCAGCCTCAGGGCGCAGTGTAGGAGGGTTCGCAGGGCCAGGCAGAGGCAGAGGCGAGAGAGGCTCCAGCCTCAGGGCGCAGTGTACGAGGGGGCACAGGGCCAGGCAGAGGCGAGAGAGGCTTCAGCCTCAGGGCGAAGTGTAGGAGGGCGCACAACTCACTCAGCTATCATTCCCCTATTGTGCTTGAAGCAGAGAGAAATGAGAAAAGGGGATACATGGCAGTGACTGCAAGCCAGATAACTAGAAATTAAAGGGGAACTTCAGCCTAAACAAACATACTGTCATTAAGTTACATTAGTTATGTTAATTAGAATAGATAGGTAATATAATTTTTTACCCACCCTGTTTTAAAAGAACAGGCAAATGTTTGTGATTCATGGGGGCTGCCATCTTTGTCATGGGGGCAGCCATCTTTTTGGTTGAAAGGAAGTGACAAGGAGCAGGAGACACAGTTCCAACTGTCCTGTGTCCTGATAACCCCTCCCAGCTGCACACGCTAGGCTTCAAATGTCAAATTCAAAATGTAAAAAAAAAAAATGTGCACCAAAACAGCAGAACGAGAGCAACAACATCAGAAATCCCATCATGCTTTGCACAGCATCAGCAGTTTTCTTCTGTGCAGCTAAAAATGAGGCTTGGATAAGAGAAACAAAGTTCTGATGCTGTGAAACTCTTAAAGAAACACCAAGCCTTTTCAGTGCTGCAGAGTCGATTTTTAGTCCGGAGGTTCACTTTAAGGTGTTGGAGGCCCTGGGGTGCCTCTTAGGCCCGGTTCCCCGGACCCAGAACGCTCCGTACACAACGAATGGTGAATGGAGACATTGTTAATCAATGCAACCATTCACACTCGTGCGACCGTCCGGATCCGATCCGGGAATGCAGCTCCGGGACGATCCGGCTTTTTTTCAACATGCTCCATTTTTGCCGTACGTCCCCGTGCGGCTGCTGACCCGGGTTGGATCCTGACCCGAACATGCGGCCATGCTGTGCAATGAGAAACGGATGTTTCTCATCACACTGGCAATAGGACCGGATGCTTCCAGCACCGGTCCTATGCCACTTGGGGGGCCCGGACTACACGCCGGTATCCCCCATGCTTGCGGTGCCTTTCTGGCACTGCAATGTATCTAGTTCCGGCTACTTTATTGTAGCCGGAACTGATAAATTCCGGATCCGCAACTTGTGGCCACTGCAGAGACCTGTACGGTCTCTTTGCGGCCCCCGGACCCGGACCCTTGCGGACTCGAACCGCAAGTGTGAACGGGGCCTTAGTCTAATAGCAATCAGTGTGTGATGGCTGGGGTGGGAAGGATGGAGGGGCGCACTGTCTCAGCCTTGGTGCTAGAGGACCTTATCCCGGCACTGGTGAGCAGTTAGCCTAAATACAAAATGGCCATAAATCGCCATTACATGATCTCAGTGCAGCTCAGCAAAGCTTTAGTCTGGGAGTGTCCTCAGTCCTCTGTAGGGCCGAATCCGGTAAAAATGGCACAGTATGAACGCTGCTAAAAATTGCAAGCCGTGAGCAACAATGAACAGTAATGATGGTGTCCGATAAACAGTGGTCTCCCTACTATTTACCAGGCGTCATAATTACTGTTCAGTGTCACTAATGGCGGCTTTTACTATTGCTACCTATGGTGTCACTGGGGTAGTTTAGGGGGTTATTGGAAACCTGAGGATAAAGAATAGGCTGTATTTATACTTACCTGGGGCTTCCTCCAGCCCCATGAAATCCTTGGGCTTTCTCGCCGTCCTCTCCGGTCACTCCATTCTGCTGTTATCTAGCTCGGTAATCGGGCCGGCAAACGTTCTTCAGCGCATGCGCAGCTCAGCCACGCCTACGCCGAGCCGCACATGCGCTGGAGGCCATGATTGGCCGGATCACCGGGCCAGATAGTGAAAGAATGGAGCGGCCAGAAAGAACAGCGAGGGAGCCCAGTGACCTCGTGGGGCTGGAGGAGGCCCCAGATAAATATAAATACAGCTTATCCTTTATACTCAGGTACACCTACGTTTTCTGCCATATGTGTTTCTGCATCTTTTTCTCTGAATTTGCGTTTTTCATGTGTGTTTTATGTGAATTTTTGTTTTAAGTGTTTAAAAAATATTCATATTTATTTTGTGAAAAAATATATTCTCAAATCATTTTTTTCCCTTCTTTTTTTCTACAAAATCGTACACAAATGCGTTTAAAGAGAAACTCCGGCCAAAAATTTAACTTTAACCCAATCAGTAGCTGATACCCCCTTTTACATGAGAAATATATTGCTTTTCACAAACAGACCATCAGGGGGCGCTGTATGACTGATATTGTGGTGAAACCCATCTCACAAGAAACCCCTCCCACAAGAAAAGTACGTACTTTTTTTGGCAGTTTCCTGTCTGTGAACCTTGTTGCATTGTGGAAAATAGCTGTTAGGGCCCGTTTCCACTATAGCGTTGCGGAATCGCCGGGAAATCACCGCGGACGAAATCGCATGCGGGTGCGATTTTGCATGCGTCTTTTCCCGCGATTTCGCATAGGGTAGTAGGTATGCGATTTTAACCATGTCACTGCCTGTGTAAATTAACATTACTTCCTATGCGAAATCGCATGCAAAATCGCGGGAAAAAACGCATGCCAAAACCACATGCAATTTCCCTATTAAATACATTGTATGCGATTCGCATAGCGGTGTGCGGGGAGCAAATTCTGACGGCTCTGCCGTGCAGGTTTTCCTTGCACACAAAAACGCTCCGCACAATGCACAAGTGGAAACAGGCCCATCCACTTGTATTGGCTGTGCGATTCGCTATAGTGGAAACGAGCCCTTACAGCTGTTTCCAACTGCCAAAAACCATGCAACAGCTACATCACCTGCCAACAGTAAAAATGTTCACTGGAGTTCCTCTTTAAACCATTGAGTGTGGAGCACGTGCATTTTTTTGATCTCCATAGAAAACCATTGAGTGTGAGTTGCATGCGATTTGTATGCCGCATGCCGAAAAAACACTTGCTGTACAATTTTAAAATGCAAATAACATTTTTGTGTGGCCCATAGACTAACATTATAGGCAAATTTACATTTGCTATTATGCGGCTTAATGCACACAATTCTAATAGATGTGCTCCCTGCCAAAAATCCCATTTGTGTATGCAGAAAATCGCAGTGAATCGCATGCAGAATTCACATGGGTAAGTGTGCCTGTTGCATATCCCTTTGAAGCTCTATATGTTTATAGCTTTTTTTTTTACATTAAAGTGGAATTTGACTTTAAAGAGTAACTGTAGTGAAAATAATAAAATGAACAAAATTGCTTATTTATTTACAATATTTATTTATAGATTATGTAGTCAGTGTTTGCCTATAGTAAAATCTTTCCTCTCCCCCATTTACATTCTGAATGTATCAAAGGTGGCGACATCTGTCATGTAATCTGTACGGAATGTACGTTACTGAGAGTTCTATGCACTGAGGGAGATGCTGCTTGCTTGGCAGTTGGAAAAAGCTGTTATTTTCCACAATGCAACAATGTTTACAGACAGTAAACTGTCAGGACCTTGGTCATGACATCACACTGTGGGAGGGGTTTCACCACAATATCAGCCATACAGACCCCCCTGATGATCTTTTCAGGAAAAGGTAGATTTCTTGTGGGAAATGAGGTATCAGCTACTGATTGGGATGAAGTTCAGGCACTGGTTAAAGTTCCTCTTTAAACTTTATAATGATGATAACAGTATACTTTTTAAAGTGTTTTAGGCCATGAAACGGCTGAGTATTTTATAAACCCCCCTGCGATGGATTTTGATGTTAGTCCTGCCCTACAGAAACTCTTGGAGGAAATGGAAGGTGAGCTGTTCTCTCTCCTTAGATAAGAGCTGTTCTTATACGTTAAGATTTTGGTTTATGTGTTGGAATAGTAAATTGCCATTTTGGTACACACACAATTATGAGGCGTAATGTTTGATGCAGAATGACTGTTTGTGTCAGCTAATGAGTGCCCAGCTTTGTGTCAGAGCATGTCCATGGGGACGTGTGCAGCTGTATGACTTCCTGTTCAGGTCTCCGTATGCTCCTTAGGCCTGGCTTAGCAAGACAGGTGCCCTTGTCTGTAGCACACATACTCATCATTACTACTACAATGTCCAACAGGGAAGCAGGAGATTTGAGTGCCTGCGGTAAGTGGGCTATTTGGGCGTCCCATAGGCGCTAATGCTAAATATTGGCTATTGGGAGCCAAAAGCAGAGATTTGGGCGCCCAATAAATATATACGGTCCCATCCATCTGAATTTTTTTTGTTTTAAGAACTATTTGTTTGTAGATTATCGTTTTGCAATTTATTTTGAGAATTATCATTTTGTAAATTATCATGAAATATATTGTTTTAGAAATTGTTTTTTGAATTACCGTTAGGGGAGTTTTAGAGTTAGGCGTTAGGAAGAGGGGTTTGGGGTTAGGCATCAGTAAGGGGGGTCTTAGGGTTAGGTGTCAGGAAGGGAGTCTAAGGGTTAGGCGTCAGTAAGGAGGGGTTTGGGGTTAGGTGTCAAGAAGGGGGGTCTTAGGGTTAGGCATCAGGATGCGGGGTTTTAGGGTTAGGCGACAGAAAGAAGGTCTTAGGGTTAGGTGTCAGAAAGGGGGGTTTCGGGGGTTAGGTGTCAGGAAGGAGGGGTCTTAGGGATAGGCATCAGGAAGGGGGGGGGGGGTCTTAGGGTTAGGCATCAGCAAGGAGAGGTCTTAGGGTTAGGCATCAGAAAGCGGGGTTTTAGGGTTAGGCGACAGAAAGGAGGTCTTAGGGTTTGGTGTCAGGAAGGGTGGTTTCGGGGGTTAGGTGTCAGGAAGGGGGGGTCGTAGGGTTAGGAATCAGGAAGGGGGGGGGGTCTAAGGGTTAGGAATCAGCAAGGGGGGATCTGAGGGTTAGGCATCAGGAAGATGGGTTTTAGGGTTAGGCGACAGAATAGAGGTCTTAGGGTTAGGGTTAGGTGTCATAAAGGGAGGTTTTAGGGTTAGGCATCAGGAAGGGGGTTTTAGGGTTAGGTGACAGAAAGGAGGTTTTAGGATTAGGAGTCACGAAGGGCGGTTTTAGGGTTCGGCGTCAGGAAGGGGGGTATTAGGGTTAGATGTCAGGAAGGGGGTGGTTAGGGTTAGGCATCGGAAAGGGGAGGGTTCTGTGTGAGAGTCGGGCTAGATTTAGTTGTACTAAAATATCGGTAATATATACTAGTGTTTTACTATTGTCATTACCACTGTAAATATTTTTCCGTGTTAATTTGGCAATATACAATGCTGTTTATTGTTTACACTGATTTCAACTTCACCCCTGCCCTTTTAATACCATTACTTTACCATATTTATTGCACCCCCCTCACCTCGAGCTCTCCCCTCCTGCATCTATTAGTGGCAGCAGCAGCGGCAGCTGTAAATACCTCCATTCACTGCCAGAGGTTCCGATCTGTAAGGGCTTCACACTACTTCCTGTTAAAACAGGAAGTTTTGTGAAGCCCTTACAGATCGGAACCTCCGGCAGTGAATGGAGGTATGTGCCTGCCACCAATGCTGCCAGTGATAGATGCAGGAGGGGAGCACAGAAGCACAGAGGAGAGAGCCCAGGTGAGGGGGGGGGGCTGTCCCCCCTCCCCGCCGATGTGCAAAGCTATACCCTCATGCTGCGACCCCCGAAACGGCCCTGAGCAGGGGGGGTGCTCAAATTCTTGCAGGGGGGCCCGTTGACCTCTAGTTAAGCCCCTGATGGCTCCATACCATCCATGGAGATCCTGAGAAGAGGAAATGAAGGACAGCCATATCAATGCTTGATAGAGGTCCTAGCTATTTCAACCTGGTGCTGACACCACAATGTGACTTCCTGTCGTCTACTGAATTGTTACAGACCCCCTGGGAGCTAAAGAACTCTGGAGAATTCTGCAAGAAAAGTCCCAGCAGAGGCTTAAGGAAGAATACGGGGAACCAATAAGACCAGAAACGGTGAATATAGACCTGGAATCCATAGAGTGCAGTTACCAATTTGTGGTGTTAGCTGCTAAATCTGCTGAATATTAGTCCTACTGCAGATTGTGGGACCTGTTCACATGCATAGCAAAATGGCCGACACCATGTTCTATACATTACTATATTTTGCCTCCTGATTCAAGTGGGTTTATGGTGGGTCCAGCTCTGATTAGCGATACAAATTGATCTGGGCATCACACAGCTGTACCTTTTGCTGTAACTATATTAAAAATTCCTAGCTGACTGGTACCTGTCGTTCCATTTCCTGCTGAGATGCCTGTGCAATTTTACTGGAGAGAAAGCTGTCCAGGCTCCTCCTTCATATTTCATCATTACCCACACACATAAGGTAGCCAGGAAGGGACATAAGTCAGTCATTCTCCATCAGTACAGATCACCTGACCCCGCCTATCTCTTCCCTCTGCTGGTCAGAGATTAAAGAAAAAACCTGTAACGTAAAAAAGTGCCCCGGGGGGTACTCACCTCGGGAGGGGAAGCCTCTGGATCCTATCGAGGCTTCCCCCATCCTTCTCCGTCCCACGGCGGTCTCGGTGGGCCCCTCCAAACAGCGTGCATGTAAATATTTACCTTTCCGCCCCTAGCGCAGGTGCAGTAGCGGCTCTCGACTCGGGATCTGGTGGAAATAGCCGATCCCAGTCGGGTCTGCTCTACTGCGCAGGCGCTAGTCACCTGTACAGTAGAGCGGACCCGATTGGGATTGAATATTTCCACCTTAGCCCATCGGTAAGCCACTACTGCACCTGTGCTGGAGGCGGGAAAGGTAAATATTGCAGGCGCTACTGTGCATGCGCTACAGCACAACAAATTGTTTGCTATAGTTTCGGAGGGACCCAGCGAGGCCACCATGGGACGGGGGATGGGGGGAAGCCTCGATGGGACCTAGAAGCTTCCCCCTCCTGAGGTAAGTACCCCCCAAGGGGCACTTTTTTACATTACAGAAAGAAAAAACAGAGCGCTCCTCCTTGTGCATTAACTTCTTTGAGGTGCGGTGGGCGGGGCCTGGTCGCGCTGGAGCCGTCTGACGTCCTGACGAAAATCAATTAACCCTTCGCACACTCACATGCAAATGTTCAAACAAATGCATTCACAGATTTACTCATCTAGGCACAACTGTTATCCCTACAGCTAAATTAAAAGCCAGGGTTTTAGTTCACAGAAGAATGCATTCTTATGCTTAGTCACCTATACTGCGTAGAAGTACCCAGGTAAACATAGGTGTCCTAACTCTGGCCCTGTAACATGCATAGTGCAGACATGCAAACACATTCATTGCATCAAACCTATCAATGGATTAGGAGCACACATCCTAACTTCCTCTCCTGGGAAAGACAGTGCATCTTACCAATCGCACAAGGGAGCTAATGTTATGTGTCCCATGTGCACCATGCGCATACACCAGCATAAGCTGTCTGCATGGTGACAAACATACAGGGGAAGGGGGGAGTGCACCGAATTGGACGTCCTGACGAAGGCGTGGTCTAATGCGTCGTGACGTCAGATGGCTCCAGCGCGACCAGGCTCCGCCCACTGCAACTCGCTGTACGCCGAACATCGCCCCTGCAGCTCTGGCCAAGCGCAGGAGAGGAAGGAGGACTTGCTGGCAGGCCTTTGATGCGCCCTTAACACCATTCGAACACTGTAAGTGTATTTTAAAGCGCTATTGCTGAAATTAAAAGAAGTTAATGCACAAGGAGGAGTGCTCTGTTTTTTCTTTCTGCACCCAGCCAGCACCAAGAGCTGCACCCAGGGCATTAACCCACCACACTACTATCCTTAACATCAAGGCAGCGCAGGGTCATCTCTTTTTCTTTTTTACATTACAGTGTCTTTTTACCTATTTGTGGCCAGCACTGCAACCACAGTAGAGTGTCAGCATCTGAAGAATCTGCTGTAGCTGCAGTGCCAATCATCTGTAAGCAGCACAAGGAGGAGGTGGTGGGGAGGGTCTGTAGTGAACAGTGAGGCCTCATTCACACTGGAGCGTTTTACCAGTGATTTCAGCTTGTTTGCAAATCATTTGCGCTTAAAAAAGCTCTATGACAATTCAAATCAATGGTAGAATTCACACTATAGCGATCACCAGTGATTAGTGATTTGCTGAAATCTATAACTTGCAGCAATTTTGGAGCGATTGCATTTGCTTATTCACACTGGCAATCGCAAGCTCTAGCATTTTGCGTGGGTGATTTTACCGCGATTAGTGCTTTTTAAGCACTGTATCGCGATCACTCTAGAATCGCGGTAAAATGCTGCTTGCACCGCGTTTTACGATTGCTACTAATCGCGAATCACCCGGGATCAACGGCAATTGCGGCAGTGAGATCACTGGCATTAGTTAGTATTGTGTTAGTGCTTTAAAAAGCACTAGCGCTTCGGCAATTAGCGTGAATTACCCCAGTGTGAATGGGCCCTAAAATCACTTTCCTGTACGCTGAAAAATCACAGGACAACCGCTTTGCAAAATGCTAGTGATAGTTTTCTGTTGTTTTGCAATTCCCAGTGGGAATGGGGCCTCACAGCTTCTCCCTAGCTGGGGAACCCCACATCCCTCTGCTTTTGTGATTGGATCTCTGGGTCACATGACTGACTTTTTTTTCCAAAGGGTATTTCTCTGGAACGGATGCATCAAATGTTAACATTGTGCGAGTAACGGCATAGTCCTCTATTCACCTTTACTAGCAGTTAGGGCTTGTTCACACTAAGAGCGTTTTCATTTTTCTTTAAAGCGCTGGCGATTTAAAAAATCGCCTTAAAAGCATTCACACATGAGCGATGAGCTTTCTTTCCAATCGCAAACGCGGCTCCTGCACCATTTCCAGAGCATTTGCGATTCAATAGAAAGGATAGGAAAGTCAGTAAGCGCTTGAAAAAGCGATTTGAAAAACTATTTCCCGATCGCTTTTAATGAATAAATACATTGTATTTATTCATTTCCGGGGCAAAGAGTTCACTTCCTGACTACGAAAAAAACATTGCTACACAAAAGCGCTTAGAAAAGCACTTTTCTAAACACAAATGGCTCTGAAAACGCTTAGAAAAGTGCTTTCAAGATCATAATGTAAACAAGGCCTAACTGGGTGTGTTTTTATAAGTGTGTGTATGTGTGTGCATTATGTAGGAGTGTATGGGTGTGCCTTGTAAATGTGTGTGTGACTGCATGTATATGTGCGTGTGTGTGTGTACAGAAGTGTGTGTGTTTAGTTGTGTGTGGTAATATGCCCCGCCCCTGTAATGCTGTCTCTTGCTACTCACATACAGGTAAACGTTCTCAGGAACTTCGCTCAACGACCGGTGATGCAGAAAGTAGCTGAGAAGCGTCGGCGTCTCATCTATGTCAGGCAGACACTGGAGCACCACCAAGACCTCACTAACCTCCTTCTGTCTGAACATTCCTTCCTGGAGTCGGACGAAGACCCTTCGAGACACCTCGCTTCTGGGAAACAGAACCAGCCCTGCTCTAGTCCAGTGTCCTCACATGCAGTGGCGTAATCCATGTCTGCATGTAAGGTGATTGATACAACTTCAGCACTGATCATAAGCTAATGCAGTGACTGGAGGAGGGCTTCATTTGGGCCCCTCAGGCTCAGGGGCCCTGATGCGGTTGCAACCTCTGCATCCCTTATTTCTACGCCACTGCTTACATGTGAGAAGAAGCAACACAATTTCTGAACCTGGGACATATACTGTAAATGTCAGTCAGTATAGAGTAATGTTTCATTTTTTATTTTCTTATTGATTTTTTTTTTAATTATGTTAGAATTTCCGACTGGTTTACCAACTCCTTACAGCCTATGCAGATATCCTGTCAGCCTTTGTCCCAAAATAAGAAGGAAGGTAGTTGTTTTTGACACACACAAGTTAAAACACAGAACATTTATAGCGGGCTTTTCTCCCGGTGGACTCAAAGCAGGACTTATGTTATTTATTTATCGTATTTATAAAGCGCCAACATTTTACGCAGTGCTGGACATTAGTTAAAGGGAACCTGAAGCGAGTAAAATTATTTAAAATAAACACATGACGTAGCTGCAAATGAATATTACATACTTACCTCACTGTCAGTTCCCCTCAGAAGCTCACCATTTTCTTCTTACAGTGATCCCTTCCAGTTCTGACAATATTTTGTCAGAACTGAAATATACCAGTTGCTGTCAGTTACAACTGAATGTGCAAGGTAATGTCCTTGTTTCCCTATGGCTCAAGTGGGTGATATTACAGTTTAACAGTGTGCTGACCAGGAAGCTGTTATGGGGTAATGGCAATTTTTAAAATGGAGGAAGCGAATTCCATTGATAACAGAGGACAAATGGGACACAGGAGAGGAGAAAGAGATTGAGGAGTAGACTACACGGGATGTACTGTATTTTTTGGACTATAAGACTTTTTTTCTCTCCCAAAAGAGGGGGAAAAAGTCACTGCGTCTTATAGTCCAAATGCAGGGAGTTCCTGACTTGTGAAAGCCTGCCAATACAAACCTCCAACACCCTGCAATGTCGGGGACTCCCTGTACTGTGCCCATGCAGAGGAGGACACGGGGGACACACAAAGGAGCATAGAGGACGACACAAGGGGGCATAGAGGACACATGAGGGACACAGGAGGATACAGGGAGACACAAGAGATACAAGGGGACATAATCCACAAGATGCCCCTTCACCATGGATGCACCAGGTTTAGTATATATTTTTTCCCCCTGGTTTTGTCCTCTAACCCTAGGTGCGTCTTATGGTCAGGAGCGTCTTATAGTCCGAAAAATACGGTAATTATGACCTGTGTGTGGTTATTTTAACTTTTTATTTTCAGTTCAGGTTCTCTTTAAGGTTACAGACAATATTTAGGGGTGACAAACAGCAATAAGACAATACAGGAATACATAAAAACCAGATCACACAGCACAGTATGAGTACAAGGTAATGCTTAGTCAGTCACTGGATGGGAGCATGGAGATTAGGCCAGTCCAGTTCACTCAGATCCATAGGATGGGTGTACGGTAATGGAGGTGCATGATTAGGTAGGAGATATAAGGAGGAGGATCTTGCCCAAAGGCTTACAATCTAGAGGGAGAGGTAGGGACATGAAAGGTAGGGGACCAGAGTTCAGCTGCGGGTTTAGAGCACCAGTGAGGGGTAGTAGGCCAGAGTGAAAAGGTGCATTCTGGAGGCCTTCTTGAAGATGTTGAAGGAGGAGGAAACCCTATTGGTGGGAGTTAGAAAGTTCCATAGTGTTGGAGCAGCTCTTGAGAAGTCCTGGAGGAGTGCATGGGACTGGGTGATGTGGGGTGCGGTCAGGCGAATTTCATCGGGGGAGTGATCGGCTAGCGGAAATGTAGAGGGCAGCAGCCACTTGGGGGGGGGGGGGGGGGGGGAGGGGTGCCTTCAAGATTATCAGGAAGCCTTATCCTTAAGACTCCTCACTGTTTTACTAACTGGCTCGAGCTGGGATTCAAACCATGGTCAAGGCCTCAAATCCCACATCAAAGGCAACAGCCTTACCAGTACACTATCCAGTCACATTAGCAGCCTATGAGAGCCGATCACTCTCTGGACCTCTCCGGGGGACAGCTGAGTGACACGGCTGACCCCAGTACAGCGCTGCCGTAGATCGCAGCGCTGTACAATGTAAATAGACGGCGTCTAACTGTCTCCTAGCGGCTGGTAGACTGATGATGGAGCGGAGCTCCTTCACTCAAGTGGGAATGCGCGCGCCCCAGTAAAACACTCCCCCAGCAGTTCACGCTAATTGGCGTTGAGCGGTCTTGGGGCTGCCTCCTTGCGACCGCCAACTGGCATTAGGCGGTCGCAAGGAGGTTAAAGTGAACCTGAGATTATTTAAAAACAAGCATTCATACATACCTAGGGCTTCCTCCAGCCCCATTCGGCCTAATCGCTCTCTCGCCACTGTCCTCCGCCTTGGGGATCATCTGCTATGGCTCCCGGTAACTTTGAGAGTCGGGGCTTACTGTGCATGTGCGGCAGGGCTGGGTGTGCGCCACCGTCACGCTCCCGCACTGCAAATGCGCCGACTGGCCACGACTGGCCGAACTTACCGGAGGATTATGGAGGATCCAGAAAGCGGAGGACGGCGGCGAGGGATGATCAGGCCAAAGGGGGCTGGAGGAAGCCCCAGGTATATATGAATTTTTTCTTTTAGGTCATCTCATGTTAACTTTAACTGTGTAACCATTTGTACATAATTGATTTATTGAACTGCATTTTTTTCCCTCTTTAACCAAAGACCTGTTCAGTTAACTTGTAATAAAATAAAACAAAATTAAATAAATACATAAAAACAATAACAGGCCAATAGTAAATGTATGAGAAGGTGTAATGCCAACAAATGCTCTGCAGGTGGCAGACTTGTCTAGTCATTGGTAAATGAAATCTTTATGTTGCTGCATGGTCTTTGCTGTGAGTTTATGTAAAACCAGTGCATTCATTTCCCATGCCCCTGTATTGCCTTCCGTACTGGCTGAGAGTGATGTAAGTACAGTTTACAACGTGCCCCGACAGAGCTAACCAAGCAGTGCAACACCTGAATCCTTACTGTAACAGCAAACCCTGATATCCACTGACACTCCTGCTTTCAGTAATACAGTCAGTAGGTGAAACTTTAAAGCATAGCTTAAACCCTTCTAATCCCAAAACTGAACAAGGCAAATTATGAAAGCAATGATGTTGATTGGTGTCAATTAGCTGAAACTGAACATTTCAGATTGAAAAATTCTTTACATAGCTCTGTTTGCCGGAAATGGTGACCCTATCCCTACAGGCTACTGAGTACCTGCAAGCAAAAGGAAAAAATAAAGTTATAGACTTACATCAGTAGCAGAAAAGGATTAAAGCGGACCCAAACCAAACATTTTTTTTTTATTCAAAATATTGAGTTGCACCACTCTGACACATACAAAGATAAATAAACACCCCTTCAAGCCTATGAGCATTTCAGTGCATGCGTTTCACCCTTTTCTTTTCATAACTAGGGTTATACAGGTGGCAGCCATTACTTCTGTTCTTCAAGTTCTGAGCTTAGTAGGAGGTTTTAGATGATGGGTGTGTTTGTCATCAGCTACCCTCCCTCACAGTGGCATCATCTATGTGAAATCTCACACAAGCTGAGATCACCTCCCCTGTGACATCATCAGTAGCAGCCTGTGTTTTGTTTTTGTTTTTTTATCTCCTTCACCAGTCTGCTGGATTCTGTCCCGGCAATATGAAAGGAAGGGAGGGGTTCCTCCAATAAATGTAAAATATTTTATATTTGTCATCATGCAGCTGAAAAAAGGCTGCTATTTATTATTATAAGTTAGAAAGTACTGTAGATTTTATTTCTGAAATCTTGTATTTTTAATTTGGGTCCACTTTCAGATAAAATGGGGGCCTAGGCCAGATAGCACTTTTTGCCCAGTGCTGATGATCACCTGGCTTTGTTAGTTAGATTTGGTGGGGGCTAGCATCCACCGGGCCCCTAGACTCTCTCCTGGCCCTAGGCAGCTCCTTAGAATTGCCTTGTGGATGATCCGGCTCTACTCAGTAGAGGAGAGCCTCTGGATAGTTCAGTGGCTTCCCTTATAGTCCTTGACCCCACCGATCTAGCGCTGGGACCCTCTAAAACATATTCAATAAGAGCTTGTCGACTATGTTTTTGCAGCCCCACTCCTGTCTGTATTTGAGTGCGGCCTTGGGGCTTGATTCACAAAGCCGTGCAAACTGTTTAGCACGGGTGTGCTAAACAGTTAGCACGTGAAGTGCCGTTCGCTGACTTTTGCGCGTGCAAAGTGCCGCGATTCGTGCGATCGCGGCACTTTGCGCGTGCAAAAGTCTGTGAACGCCACTTCACGTGCTAACTGTTTAGCACGCCCGTGCTAAACAGTTTGCATGGCTTTGTGAATCAAGCCCTATGTGGGAGCACAGTCCATGCTGACTCAGTAGCATGAAACCGCTCATGCACAGCTTTTTCCTCTGTGCACGAGCGTCTATATGCTACTGTGCATGGGCCGATTGCCAAAACTTTCCCAAAGCCAATGCTCGTGCCAGCATCAAGCCAGGGCCGTTTCTTGCCCCGTTCAGCCGGTTCTGCTGAACGGGGCGCCGATGAGTGACAGATTGGGGGGCGCCAGGCCGTCCCTGTGGCCGCCGCCACTGCTCCCCCTCCCTCCCTCCTGGCGCCTCACTCAGACCTCGATCAGGCGGCGACCAATCGTGCGGGCGCTAGGACCCAGCGCCCGCACTATGCGGAAGTGACATCACTTCCGCATATAGAGCGGTTGCGTCCGGCGCCCGCCGGTACTGGTCGGGTCGCCGCTGATCCTGAGGTCTGCAAGGTAAGGGGGGAGCGGGAGCGGCGGCTGGGGGCTCCCTGTCACTTACTGCTCAAACGGGCTCCCTGTCACTCACTTCCTAAAGGTACTCCCTGTCACTCACTTCCTAAAGGGGCTCCCTGTCACTCACTTCCTAAAGGGGCTCCCTGTCACTCACTTCCTAAAGGTACTCCCTGTCACTCACTTCCTAAAGGTACTCCCTGTCACTCACTTCCTAAAGGGGCTCCCTGTCACTCACTTCCTAAAGGGGCTCCCTGTCACTCACTTCCTAAAGGGGCTCCCTGTCACTCACTTCCTAAAGGTACTCCCTGTCACTCACTTCCTAAAGGGGCTCCCTGTCACTCACTTCCTAAAGGTACTCCCTGTCACTCACTTCCTAAAGGGGCTCCCTGTCACTCACTTCCTAAAGGGGCTCCCTGTCACTCACTTCCTAAAGGTGCTCCCTGTCACTCACTTCCTAAAGGGGCTCCCTGTCACTCACTTCCTAAAGGGGCTCCCTGTCACTCACTCACTTCCTAAAGGGGCTCCCTGTCACTCACTCACTTCCTAAAGGGGCTCCCTGTCACTCACTCACTTCCTAAAGGGGCTCCCTGTCACTCACTCACTTCCTAAAGGTACATATAGAGCGGTTGCGTCCGGCGCCCGCCGGTACTGGTCGGGTCGCCGCTGATCCTGAGGTCTGCAAGGTAAGGGGGGAGCGGGAGCGGCGGCTGGGGGCTCCCTGTCACTTACTGCTCAAACGGGCTCCCTGTCACTCACTTCCTAAAGGGGCTCCCTGTCACTCACTTCCTAAAGGTACTCCCTGTCACTCACTTCCTAAAGGGGCTCCCTGTCACTCACTTCCTAAAGGGGCTCCCTGTCACTCACTTCCTAAAGGGGCTCCCTGTCACTCACTTCCTAAAGGTACTCCCTGTCACTCACTTCCTAAAGGGGCTCCCTGTCACTCACTTCCTAAAGGGGCTCCCTGTCACTCACTTCCTAAAGGGGCTCCCTGTCACTCACTTCCTAAAGGTACTCCCTGTCACTCACTTCCTAAAGGTACTCCCTGTCACTCACTTCCTAAAGGGGCTCCCTGTCACTCACTTCCTAAAGGGGCTCCCTGTCACTCACTTCCTAAAGGTGCTCCCTGTCACTCACTTCCTAAAGGGGCTCCCTGTCACTCACTTCCTAAAGGGGCTCCCTGTCACTCACTCACTTCCTAAAGGGGCTCCCTGTCACTCACTCACTTCCTAAAGGGGCTCCCTGTCACTCACTCACTTCCTAAAGGGGCTCCCTGTCACTCACTCACTTCCTAAAGGGGCTCCCTGTCACTCACTGCCTAAAGGGGCTCCCTGTCACTCACTGCCTAAAGGGGCTCCCTGTCACTCACTGCCTAAAGGGGCTCCCTGTCACTCACTGCCTAAAGGGGCTCCCTGTCACTCACTGCCTAAAGGGGCTCCCTGTCACTCACTGCCTAATGGGGGTCCAGGCTGGCTACATGTACTGGGGAAACTGGCTGTTTGTCATTATGTGCATTTACTGGTGAAAAGCTGTCTCTTATTATGTGCATTTACTGGTGAAAAGCAGTCTCTTATTATGTGCATTTACTGGTAAAAAGCAGTCTCTTATTATGTGCATTTACTGGTGAAAAGCTGTCTCTTATGTGCATTTACTGGTGAAAAGCGGTCTCTTATGTGCATTTACTGGTGAAAAGCGGTCTCTTATGTGCATTTACTGGTGAAAAGCGGTCTCTTATTATGTGCATTTACTGGTGAAACGCTGTCTCTTATGTGCATTTAGTGGGGAAATTTTGTCAGTAAAAATAATCTTTTGTCAGTAAATTTTTAGGTATTTGTCAGTAAAAAATAACGTGAAAGGTTGGCAACACTGGCAGGCTGCGCGGCGCAACGGGAAAGATACAGGCAGCCCACCTCACGCTTGGGCTTGGCGGGGGGAGGAGCCGACGACAGCGAGCGAGAGTACGGTGGCCGCAGGCAGCCATAAATACGCAGTGTGTGACTGCGTCGCACTCGCAGAGCCTCTCAACCTGAGTCAGTCCAGAGACTAGCAGACTGCCAGGCAGTCAAAGCCAGCCAGGAGCAAGCCCATGGAAGAGGGGTAGGAATGGGGTACCACATGCATGCGTAAAGAGGTGGAAGGTGTGGGTGTGATTAGGCAGGACATGGGTGTGGTTATGTGGTTGGGCGCGGTTAATTTAACCACTCCCATAGGCGCCAGAGAAAATCTTGCTGCCAGGTGCCAGGCACCCCAGGCTCACCCCTGTGTGCAGCAGCAGTGTGCGGCGGAGCCCAGCCCCAGAAGGTGGAGTCTTTTTGGCCAGTTGGACTCGGGCTCCTCGCTGCCACTGCTGCTAGTGGGTGCCTTGGCCCTTGCTGCCGCTGCCCGCTAGCACCTCCATGGTCCCCTGCCCGGACCCCCACCGTTCCTGGCCCGGCGCCTTCTTCCAGTTCCACCTGCCATGAGATGGACCTCATGGTAAGTAGGCAGTAAGGCAGGCAGTCTATGTACAGCACTGCCTCTCTCTTTCTGATGTGGCTGCTGGGGGAGGGGGGCGCTCTTTTTGCCCTGGGCTGGTGGTCAGAACCCACCATGGTGATGGTCTAACAGTGTGACTCCCTGGCTGGGGGTAGGGGGGCACTCTTTTTGCTCTGGGCTGGTGGTCAGAGTCTGACCACCAACCAGCCCAGGGCAAAAAGAGTACCCCCCTTCCCCAGCCAGGGAGTCACAGTCAGACCATGGTGGGCTCTGACCACCAGCCCAGGGCAAAAAGAGCACCCCCCCTACCACCCACAGCCAGGGAGTCAAAGTCAGACCATGGTGGTCTGACGGTCAAACCACCATGGTCTGACTGTGACTCCCTGGCTAGGGGGGGAGAGGGTCACACTTTTTTTCCCTGGACAGGTGGTCAGACCACCATACTGTGACTCCCTGGCTAGGGGGCGGAGGGGGTCACTCTTTTTTTCCCTGGGCAGGTGGTCAGACGCAGAGTAAAAAAATTAAAAATAAAATAAAAATGGTGAGTTGGTTTCAAGAAGCCTTTTGACATGATTTCACTTAGCAGCTTTGATTGGGGGGGGGGAGGGGGGGGGCAATTTTTTGACTCTCGAACTGGGTGAAATTTAGCCTAGAAACTGCCCTGCATCAAGCACCCCAGCGTACCATAACCACAATTTAATAATGCAGCACGGTGGCGTAGTGGTTAGCTCTCTCGCCTTGCAGCACTGGGTCCCTGGTTCGAATCCCAGCCAGGGCACTATCTGCAAAGAGTTTGTATGTTCTTTCCGTGTCTGTGTGGGTTTCCACCGGGCACTCCGGTTTCCTCCCACATCCCAAAACCATACAGATAAGTTAATTGGCTCCCCCTAAAATTGACCCTAGACTACAGTACTTACACTACATAATATAGACATATGGCAATGGTAGGGATTAGATTGTGAGCTCCTTTGAGGGACAGTTAGTGACAAGATATATATATACACTGTACAGCACTGCGTAATATGTTGGCGCTATATAAATACTAAATAATAATAAATGCAGCCTAGGGTACTGTCGAAGCTTGCCTGATGCCCTCAAGCCCAAAATACTTGCTTGCCTGGGGGGCTCATCTTCCAGTTTTATTGTCCTATATTTGAGACTGCTTCTGCCCATAGGTTTTTCTAGGCATAGTAGAGAGGGCTTCTTGGTTCTTCTTTGGTGTTTATCTCTCTACCATGGAAGGCTCAGCATGATAGCTCATAGCTTTGAAATATGAAAACACCTTCATCAAAGTACCGTAGTGAGTCAAAAATTGTAGAAGAAACGAAGTCACTATCATCATTATGAATGAAAGAGTATCAAGTTCAGTGCTTGGTAGCAACCCAAGAAATATTATAGCTTTACAAAAGAGTTCCTAAAACGTAACTTTTATTATTCTATTAAAACATTAAACCTGCATTTAGACCATATGTTTCCATAGCTTTCTCTGTGGCAGAGTAAAATCAGAGGTCTCTATGTATAAGGCTTGGCTTGCCCTCACACATTAGGTATCCCCTCTAGCCCAGATTAAATAATGTTCCTATATCTAGATACACATCACCCCACCAAACAACCCAACATGTTTCACCCCATAAAAATAGGGGCTTTGTCGGGGGCACACATAACTTAGAGCTCAAGGTGCTATAGCATGTCAACATGGCAGCGATCCAGGATTTATGCTCTAACAACTGAGACTGGAGATAAATAAGATGAGATCTTCTGAATACAACACCAAAGAAAACTATTTTTTATATTACAGTATAAGTGATTGGAAAGGTAAAGTTGGCATCCAGAAAATAAGTGGAAAAACAAGGGAGCCTGACCACCAAGAAACAAATAAAGCAGGTCAGAGACCAGCAAAATTCTGCTAAGATAATTTACTGGTCAAAGCAAACATCCTTATTTGAAAGGCTGAAGACTTTATATACAGAGGCGTATCTAGAGGGGTGCAGGCATGGATCATGCCATGGTCGCTATGCCGGCTCCCGTGCCTTTCCATCACTTAGACCTCAAATCACATTAATTCTGTTATCCGGGGAACATGGCTACATAACTTATGTTTGTAGGGCGCACTTGGCTTAGTGTTATAAAAGAGGACAGAGAGGGAATAAGAATTATTTATTTTATTTTAATTATTTACTTTTTTGGACTATAAGACTCCCTTTTTCTCCCCCAAAATTGGAGAAAAAAAGTCACTGCGTCTTATAGTCCAAATGCAGGACGTTCCAGGCTTGTGAACGCTGCCAATACAAGCCTCCAACCCACCGCAGTGTCGGGGACTCCCTATACTGTGCCCATGCAGAGGAGGACACAGAGGGACAAACGGAGGACACAAATGGGCATAGAGGAGGACACAGGGGGACAAACGGAGGACACAAATGGGCATAGAGGAGGACACAAGGGAGACACAAAGAGGCATAGAGGAGGACACAAGAAGGACACATGGGGGACGGAGGAGGACACAGGAATACACAAGAGGTACAAGGGGATATGAGGTACAAAGGGGGTATACTCCACAAGATGCCCCTTCACCATGGATGCACCAGGTTTAGTATATGTTTTCCCCTGGTTTGTGTCCTCTAAACCTAGGTGCGTCTTATGGATAGGAGCGTGTTATAGTCCGTAAAATACGGTATATAGCGCCGACATATTACGTAGTGCTGTACAGAGTATATATAGTCTTGTCACTAACTGTCCCTCAGAGGGGCTCACAATCTAGTCCCTACCATAGTCTTATGTCTATGTATATATTGTGTAGTGTATGTATCATAGTCTAGGGCCAATTTAGGGGGAAGCCAATTAACTTAACTGTATGTGTTTGGAATGTGAGAGGAAACCGGAGTGCCCGGAGGAAACCCACGCAGACACGGGGAGAACATACAAACTCATTGCAGATGTTGACCTGGCTGGAATTCGAACCGGGAACCCAGCACTGCAAGGTGAGAGGGCTAACCACTACGCCACCGTGCTGCCCAAGAAGAGATATTTCCAAAAAAATAACTTCAGCAATATCCTGAGCCATAAACCACAGGCAACCATAGCACATGAACGTGAGAAAGGATGTTGTTTTTAGAGGGGTTGTGGGCTCTGACCGGCGGGGGTGAGGAGGGCGCAATTACAGTGTCTCACATAAGCTCTATATTGCCCAGAAATTCCCCTGTATATAGACCTTGCTTGAAGGTCAGTACCAAGCCTACTGACTTGCAGGTAACTATGGAAAAGCTCTTCACAAAATTCAAAAACAACACCTGGAGTGGACCGTGGCTCAGATCCATGGCAAGGCAACAAAGACCATGGCCTAGGGCACCAGGAAAGCAAGGGGCGGGCTGTGGGTAGCAGTAGGAGTTAGCCTGCTGATCATTCGTCCTGCTACACAGAGTTTGCACATAGCGGTTGGCGGCTTCCAACAGCCGGATCTGGTACTCGGGAAATGAAGGGGCAGCGAATAGACACTTACAGTGATCGCTGAGCTGCCTGTCACT
The DNA here is from genome assembly GCF_040937935.1 of Hyperolius riggenbachi. Classification (NCBI taxonomy): domain Eukaryota; kingdom Metazoa; phylum Chordata; class Amphibia; order Anura; family Hyperoliidae; genus Hyperolius; species Hyperolius riggenbachi. The sequence goes on from NC_090654.1 coordinate 44,734,771, forward strand.
CATCCAATGTGTCGCTCGCCAAGGAATTTATAATCTAATCCCTGCCATCATGTCACTAACTGTCCTCAGAGGAGTTTATAATGTAATCCCTGCCATCATGTCACTAACTGTCCTCAGAGGAGTTTATAATGTAATCCCTGCCATCATGTCACTAACTGTCCTCAGAGGAGTTTATAATGTAATCCCTGCCATCATGTCACTAACTGTCCTCAGAGGAGTTTATAATGTAGTCCCTGCCATCACTTCACTAACTGTCCTCAGAGGACACTACAATCCCTGCCCTGTTGGGGAGGCTGCTTAGTATGCTGCAAGTCTGGGGGCAGCTGGTGGTAGTGGGCCTTGGGCAGTAAAAAGTACAAATCAGTCCCTGCTCAGATCATTAGCTTCTCATGGCAAAGATACTGTTGCTTGAATTGCCTTCTGTTTGGTCCAGGGGCCGACTACTAGCCAATCAGGGCCCTTTGCTTGATGTTCAGAATGCCCCTAATCCCAACTCCTTTGATGTCAACAATAATGGTATTGCCATCATTGACTGTTTACAGGCAGAAAGTGGGAAAATCTGGAACTCTACAAAGATAAAGTAAAAGTATTTCGCAATTCTCGCTTCAGGGGATATCAAGAAAATGCGTCAGGAATATACAGAACAATTAAATAGACATGCAGACATGACTGATACTTATGATATGAGACTAAAACCAGTCATCTCAAGGAGGAAAGCTAAATGAGCCTTGGAAAGTCTTGCAAAAAGGGTGTCGGCAGGAAGTGATGTCATCCCAGCCAGACTGTGTAAATTCCTACATGATGATTCTGCTGAATCATCTTTGAGCAATTCACAAGCAAATACAGAAATCTCAAGTGTGTCCATTAGATTGCAAAAGGTCAATTGTAGATTTAGATTTTATTTTTTTAAAGAGAATTATATAATTATCTCAAGTTATTTAACACACCAGCTACATAAAGCTCACATTCTACTAACTAGGGTTTAGAGCATACATGTCAAACTCTGGCCCGCCAAATCTGGCCCTCAGAGCCATCAAATTTGGCCTGCAAGTGGTTTTCCCGTCTTTGCATTATGTTTGGCCCACTTTAGACCACCAAGGAAGTTATATTACGGGAGTAGCCCTAGATCACCAGGGAAGCCATATGGGGACAGGATGGTAAACGCATTAGACACCAGGGAACTGTATAGAGGAGGGGGGTCACTAGACACCAGGGAACGTTTAAAGGGTGGATGGGGAACCACTAGACACCAATGAACTGTAAAGGAAGCAGGGCGGGTGTTCACTAGACACCAAAGAACTGTATAGTGGAGAAAGGGGTCCGCTAGACACCAGGGAACTGTATAGGGGAGGGAGGACCACTAAATATCACGGAACTGTATAGGGTGGGAGAACCACAGAACTGTATAGTGGAGGAAGGGGTCCGCTAGACACCAGGGAACTGTATAGGGGAGGGAGGACCACTGAATATCACAGAACTGTATAGGGTGGGAGAAACACAGAACTGTATAGGGATAGGGAGGGAGCCATTAGATGCCGTGGGACATTATAAGGGAGGAAGGGGGCAATTAGACATTGAGATTGGCCCATGACTTGGTCCCAGTGTTCAATTTCAGCCCACTTTGTATTTGAGTTTGTCAGCCCTGTTCTAGAGATACATGAACCAAGATCTACCACATGTACAAAGTGATTTTTGCAGGGTTAGAGGCATCAGAAAGCACAAAAAATGGAGGCAGCAACACATGTTATTTTCCTGGGCTCAAAGATCTTGACAGATGGCGACTCTCACCATGAAATTAAGAGACGTTTGATGCTTGGGGATGAAAGCTATGGCATATGTTAACAAGATGCTAAAGAGTATAAATATCATTTTACCAACAAAGACCGTTAACACTATGATCTTTCTAGTAGTAACTCAGAGCTGTGAGAACAGATCTACAAATACGGCTATATAATTAAAAAAGGGGATAATTTTTAATTATGTAAACTAAAAAAATATTAAGAATTTCACAGAACTGTAATATCTAATCAGTCGGTACTCAAAGCAATACAACCAAATTACTCAGAAGAAGGACTTGTATTGAAATGTAAACTCTGATGCTTTGGCCAAAGAAAGCCCAGACAAAGTTTGTGCAGAGGTTAGTGTAGAAAAGCCTGTTGCTGAAAACATTGAAAGGAAGAGGTGAAGGAGGTCTCAGAGGTTATGATGGGTAGACAACATTTGTGAAGCTATAAATATGTCAGTGCAGGACCTCAAAGATCTGATCTCTGATTAGACAGACATGGCATGTTGAAATCCATGGTGCTAGGAAGATTCAGACTCATGACCTAGGCAGGCCCCGTTTGTGGCCTCCAGTACTAACAAAAAGACTGTCCGTGACAACCATTGGAATTAAAAGGCCACAGCTTTATTAGTACATCTATAATTCATAACAAAACATTTTACATAATACCTTCCATGTAAAATTATATAAGAGTCCATGACAATGCTCCCCCTTATTTAGAGATCACGATAAAACCACTGTACCAGCCCACCAGCTTCAGTTTTTCCAGCTTGGTGGGTACACCAACCTCTCCTAAGCCAGGACGCTAGTCCCGCCACAGCCATAATTAGTCCAGCTGGCATTGTCAAGGACCCACCATCCTTGCTGTGACAATTGTTAGCCTCAGCAGATTAAAACTGACGGACCCAGGGGCGGGTGCAGGGATGGATCTAGGGGGGGCAAGCGGGTATCATGCCCCAGGCACAATTTGTTGAATTCTTAAAAAGGCGGCAAAATTTGGATGGGGAATGGCAGTTTAGGCGCCAAAACCTGACCTTGCCCCAGGCGCAACTTGGTCTAGATCCGTTCCTGGGCGGGTGGACGGTTATTAGCTCTGGAGTTCAAATTCAAAGAGGAAGTTTTTCCCCTGCTGCCCCTGTTTTAAGTCTACCTGTCTGCCCTACCCCCGCCTCCTGGAAATACCGTTCACCTGTCCGGCCTATCAGCTCCAGCTCCAGGCCTCTATTCATCAGCTCTGGGCCCCAGGCCTCTATTCATCAGCTCCGGCCCCCAGGCCTCTATTTTTTTTGTCTTACAGGTTCTCTTTAACCTCCCTGGCGGTTTATTTATTTTGCCAGGGAGGCTGAAATGGGTTTTTTTTTAAATTAAAAAAAAAATATTTCATGCAGCCAACTGAAAGTTGGCTGCATGAAAGCCCACTAGAGGGCGCTCCGGAAGCGTACTTTCGATCGCCTCCGGCAATCGGAAGTAACAAGATAGGCCGCAATGAGCGGCCTATCTTGTTTCGCTTTCCTCGTCGCCATGGCGACGAGCGGAGTGACGTCATGGACGTCAGTCGACGTCCTGACGTCAGAGCCGCCCGATCCAGCCCCTAGCGCCGGCCGGAACTGTTTGTTCCGGCTGCGCTGGGCTCGGGCGGCTGGGGGGACCCTCTTTCGCCGCTGCACGCGGCGGATCGCCGCGGAGCGGCGGCGATCGGGCAGCACACGCGGCTGGCAAAGTGCCGGCTGCGTGTGCTGCTTTTTTCAGAATGCAAATCGGCCCAGCAGGGCCTGAGCGGCGACCTCCGGCGGCATACCCCGAGCTCAGCTCGGGATTACCGCCAAGGAGGTTAAATAGAAAACGTAAAATTATCTCCTAGGAGAAAACTTGGGAGAAAAAGTGAATTAGATTTGTTCCTTTATCTACTCTTGGGAGACTTTTCCCCCCTTTGCATCGTATACCTCCCTGCTAGGAGGGTTAGGGCTCGAGCTGGTTCCACCAAGCTAACTACTACTACACCTATTTTTTTACGAGAGTGTGACCAAGATCCAGAGAGAACCAGGTGCATCTATGTGGAGACAGATTTTTATTCACTTGCCAATACGGCTGGTCACCCATAAAGCAACCTCATTTTGTGAGTATCCTTTCACATCTACATACGTACCAGTTCAATAGCAATACAACACCATTTGGGCTCCCTTTATCTCTCTGCACTTTTACACATCTTGGGGTTGATTCACTATAACAAATAGCGTGCCTTATCAGAGTTAACATGTCTTATCAGAGTTAAGGTGCCTTATCAGAGTTAGCATGCCTTATCAGAGTAGCATAGCGAGCGCTACAAACTTATGCCGGCTAATTGGCAATGACGTGAACTCCACTCGTCCTGCCCTGAGCCCCTGCGGGTCCAATCACTTTAAAGGACATTATCCCCGCACTTTGATTGGCCCAATAGACTGCCTGTAACAGAGACAGATCCCTCTCTGATAGAATCTGATTGGAAAGAGATCTGTTGGCCACCATAAACCAGTGATGCTCATCTAGATCCCGGATATTCGAGTAACCCGGATATCCGAGCATTTTTTACGCTATCCGGGTCAGACTCCAGATCCCGGATAGCTATAGATATCCGGATAGCTATCTGCGGATAGTTTGATGCATGACCCGGATATCTGCGGATATCCACGGATATCCGGATCCGAAATACTGTAACTAAGGTGATGACGTCCTGGAGCCAATCAGAGGGCTCCCAGCAGACGCCCTAGTAACCAATCCCAGAGGGAAACCCTGGCCAGCCCTACCTGACCTCATTGAGCCAATCAGAGGCCTCCTAGCCTAAGCCCTGGCACCCAATCACAGAAAGGAACACTGGCCAGCCCCCCTTGTATAAAAAGGAGGGCTGCCATGATTAGACAGATCGTCCTGGCTTGCTGAATGCTTCCTGAGAGACATGCTCCAGTGCTGGTGCCCTACAAAGGGCTGCCTGTACACAGTTATAAACCTAAAGCTGTTCATTGATTAACCCCTTCACTACTCTATAGTAATCGTTGATTAGCTTGACTGATGTCTCATAGTGTGACAGTTAAGCTCAACACACACACCATACAATCTTGGTTGTACAGATTTACCAAATCTATGTAGTATAAGGGACGACAGATTGAAAATACCTTGGATGATTGATTGGATAAGCTCTTATACTACATGAAAGTGGTAAGATTGAACAACCAAGATTGTATGGTGTGTGTTGAGCCTTAGAGTGTGTGCTGGCCAAGGTCTGTACACAGTGATAAGCTCAGTGATTAACCCCTTCACTATCACTCCACTATTGTTAATTCATTAATGTGTTAGTGTGCACCAGTTAGTGTCTTCTCCTCTGCTGTCTGTCACTCTGCACTTGTCATGTGACACTTGGCAAGTGCCACGTACCACGTCCGTCATGCTCCTGGCTGGCACACGTTACACCTGCTGCTGCATTGCCCTGCTCCTGCTGCCTGTGCAGCTCCCACCGCCAGGACAGGGTGCCACAGGCCACTGATACCACCTATATTTAACCCAACCCAAAACAAAATTGCAGCATCAATTTTTGGAGGTGTCTTGACTGAAAACTGTCATGTCCCAGTTGTGCGGTTGGACTTTGGACACAATGTGGGCTGCACGACCGCTGTCTGGAATCTAGGCCTAATGTTAATTGACAGTCATTTTTTTTTTGGGGGGGGGGGGGGGGGGAATCGAAGTCCCCACATCATCAATTAGTGTTTCCCTTTGCAAAATAATGATGATACATGCCTCATTTACCCTCAAAACCCCTTTTAAAGCTATTTAAAGGGCACTTCCGTTTTTTCTATCCAGATATCCGAATAGGCCAGATATCCGCGGATAATGCGACCGGATGTCCACGTTCACGCGGATATCTAAAAGGCCGGATTCGGATATTCGAGCCGGATCCGGATATCTAGGTATCCGGATTGGGGTCAATTCGGATTTTAAAAAGTACTATCCGAGCATCACTGCCATAAACCCAAGGCCAATTCCTGATTGATTTGAGCATGAAATCTCTTGGCAATCAGCCTCACGATGCAACCTCCACCGCCTACGCCTCTGTCCTCCCAAATGTTAATGTGCCCCCCCCCCCCCTCTGCTGCTCGTGCATTGCAATCTCAATTGCTCCAGCTGCGCCAACTCACAATCTTCTCCACTGCCTCCACAGAGCGCTGCCGTCACACCTAGCGCCACCACCACGTGGTGCCACGTATAGCAAGTAGCGCATGTGTGAGGTCACACAGGCGGTGCTCGGGGGAGACAGCGGACGAGCTTGCAGCTGGAGCAGGTGAGATTACAATACATGGGCACATTTACATTTGGGGGGAGATCGGTTTGTTGCGTTCGTCACTTGTTGCAATCTCGCACGCTGCTAGCGCCAACCACCTGATTGACCACATTGGAACAAGATTTTCCAGCTTGCTCGATCGATACATAAATTGTGTGATTCATCGATCGGGCATGCTTGTTGCAGCACCAGTTTTCATTTGGTTCAATAAAATAATCGAATTGGCCCGCCAAATCACTAGGTATGTGGGCAACTTTACATAGGAAGAACAGTCTCTGCCACAAAGTATATAGAGACCCCCTATAAGCCCAGAGACATGCAGGATGCAGAGATGTGTAGCGTGTGGGCGCAGCCCGCTCCCCCAGGCAGATGTTGCTACAAGTCTGTGTGAATGTGTTTATTTTGCTCTATGTACTCTTTGCATTCCACCATAGACACAAGCTCAGGCTCCCTCGCTAAACCTTTCACAGAGTACAAAGGAAAAACTCAACTCCTACTAATGTACCAAAGGGTTGCCCTGGGAACCATCCATAGGCCCACATCCTGTTAACCCCTTCAGGCCCACAGACGTCTGGCTTAAAGTGAAATGGCAATTTTCACAAATGCTGGATAGTGTAATGGTTAAGGGCTCTGCCTCCGACACAGGAGACCAGGGTTCGAATCTCGGCTCTGCCTTTTCAGTAAGCCGGCACCTATTCAGTAGGAGACCTGAGGCAAGTCTCCCTATCACTGCTACTGCCTATAGAGCGCGTCCTAGTGGCTGCAGAGTCCGCCAGGAGAAAAGCGTGATATAAATGTTCTTTGTTTGTTTGCTTTGAGGCCGGTTGTACACTTGTTTAAGGCTTCATAGGACCCTGCGGCACAGTCATTTGCTTAGTCCCGCCCCCTGGATAGTGACATACTCCCTGCTGGGCAGGAAATATAAATGTCACGCAATTTTCGTCGGTCCACGCTCCCGTTGTGCACACTGTCTGCGTCGCCCATTGACTTGCATTACTGCATGATCCGTGCGGTAAGCGCAGTTCATGAGGCAACGTGCTGCAGATCAGATGCTTCCGGCGCATTACATCGCACCACTTTCACTCTGCTAGGCTTCTTTGACTTACATTGCACCCGCGGCACCTTGCGATAAGAAAGGGTAACGCAATCCAGGTCCACAATTCCAGTGTACAAGGGGCCTAATCAGGGGCGTAGCAATAGGGGTTGCAGAGGTTGCGACCGCATCGGGGCCCTTGGGCCAGAGGGGCCCCAAAGGGTCCTCCCTCAAATACGGTATGAGCTCTCTATTGTTCCTGTGCTCATAATAATCACTTTTATAGATACTTTGAATAGTGGTAATCATTAACAAACTGTTCCCAATCCCCTTCTTGCACCTCTGACTCTGTAGATGCCATTGGCAGGTTTTGGTAAACTGTATCAATTGTTATGTATAGAGTGCTTGGGGGGCCCCAATGTAAAACTTGCATCGGGGCCCACAGCTCCCTAGCTATGCCACTGGGCCTAATTGTCATTATCGTTTCAGTTTGCAGCCAGATATTCATTTCTAAAATCGACTGCAAGTTCAGTTGTTGCCTTCAGAATCTGTGGTCTCTCCACAGACTGCCTAAACATTCCCATCTCCATCATAGCTCCCAACTGTCCCTTTTTCCTAAGGACAGTCCCTCTTTGGGAGCCCTGTCCCTCTTTCTCCCTCATGTGTCCCTCTTTCAGGACTGATGTACAGATCTATATAAATATATGTGGGCTCCATGCACAAAACTTCTCATACTGTGCACGACTTATCACCTAATTCATAAAAATAACCTTTACAAGCAAAATAATCACTCTAAGTCTGTTGTTCCTGATTATCTTCATTTCAATATTACCTTTCTTGCCTTAAAGGGGAACTGAAGAGAGAGGTATATGGAGGCTGTCATGTTTATTTCCTTTTAATCAATACCAGTTGCCTGGCAGCCCTGCTGGTCTATTTCTCTGCAGTAGTATCTGATTAAAACCAGAAACAAGCATGCAGCTAGTCTTGTCAGATCTGACTTATAAGTCTGAACCACTGAAACACCTGATCTGCTGAATGCTTGTTCAGGGGCTATGGCTAATAGTATTAGAGGCAGAGGATCAGCAGGGCTGCCAGGCAACTGGTATTGTCTAAAAGGAAATAAACAGGACAGCCTCCATATACCTCTCTCTTCAGTTCCCCTTTAATTATATGATATTTTTGCTTTTTGGGAGCTTAAGAATGTAACATAGATAAGATGCAAACAGAGGAAAACAGGTGAAAAAGTGTTGTGAATCATGCCGATTGTGTTTAATTCACTCTAAACTTTATTCCCCTCCTTTAAAATATATATTTTGAATGTTCAAATGTTAATATGAAGGAGAATGAACTAGGATAGAAAAGACCAGCGGCGTGGTTTGAATGATAAAACTATATATTTTTCTTATGAAATCTTTATGGTATTCATGGCTAGTGGTATGATCGGGCAATGACTAGGAGAGTGGCGTGGGCGTGGTTAGAGGTGTGGCAGGGGTGTGGCTTAAATGACCCTCTTTCTTATCTCAAAACGTTGGGAGGTATGTCTCCATGCATCAGTAATTAGTTCCACAGAGCAAGAGCTCATACCCATACTCATTAAGGCTCACACCCCTGGCACATTTTTTTGCACAATTTTTTCGATGACCGGTCAATTTTTTGAGCAAATCTTTTCCAGCAGTTTTGCGATGTGGGTATGCGCGTGTGATTAAACAAACTATGTTTACGACATGTGGATCTTTAAACGATGTTTTAGGACAGATCTTTAAGATCCCCAATGACTCCCGTGCAAAGTACCGCGATCGTTTAACCTCTTATTCGGTTTGCGTCGCTGTGAGGTTCCCCGATCATCTTCAGGTGAGTATTTAGCTAGCTATACTCATTTTTAACCTCTGGAGCCCCAGAGGCTTAACCACCCCTAGTGACCAGGCGATTTTTTACAATTCAGCACTTCACAACTTTTATTGCGGTTTATTGCTCAGTCATACAACTTAGCACCCAAATGTTACCTCCTTTTCTTCTCACTAATAGAACATTCTTTTGGTGGTCTCTGATTGCTGCTGCAATTTTTTTTATATTAATTAAAATTGATTATTTTTTTTAATAAAAAACCCAATTTCTTTTAATTACGGTAAACTCCCCCCCCCCCCCCACACACACACACACATAAACACACAAATTAGCCCTAGACTATGTACATACACTACACTACCCATACATAGGCATCAGCCTATGGCCTCAATTCACGGAGCATTATCAAACGTTTATCAAACATTTTATCAAACGTTTGATAATTTACCTCATGGGTAAAATCTCACTAAGGTGTTATATATTTGTTGAACGTTTTATCGGTAAAACATTCGATAAATATATAACACTAGAGTGAATTTAAAATGAGATTTTACCCATGAGGTAAATTATCAAACGTTTGATAAAGTGTTTGATAAACGTTTGATAATGCTCCGTGAATTGAGGCCACTGTATGGGATTACATTGTGAGCCCTTGGGAAGGACAGTTTAGTGACAAGACTTTCCCCTGTACAGCGCTGCGCTAGATCACAGTGCTGTACACATGTTTATTTGCATTTTTATTGTTCATTTCAGCCTGCCAGCTCCGATCACGGCTGGCAGACTGATTGTCGTGGCCCAACTCTGAACGAGCGCTCATTCCCAGCTAATCTTGCGAGGAGCGAGATGACGCCAATCGGCGTTAAGTGGATCTAGGGGCGCCACTCTCCCACCATCGATTGGCAAGAGGCGGTCAGAAGCAGGTTAACATTTGAACTAATGCGGGGTAGGATGAGATAACAGAGCACCTTTGAAAAAAAAACACAGAGACAACAGGAGCCCAAAATCATGTAGCACGTAACAAGAAGGGGAAAAGGTTATATAAGACATGGTTCTCACAAACAAGGGTTGCAATAAGGCAACCAACCAAATGTGCAGGTGGAGAATATCAACGTGTCTCCGCTCGGGTATTTTCCCAAATGATTGGATGTGGTCACTCTCTGAAAAAATACCTTCTGGGACAAGGTACATGAAGGCCGGATAGGGACCAGGTTACTCCCAATGGAGGGTTTGAAACAGAACAGGGTAAGAGCAGGGCCGGTTACAGTAACAATTGGGCCCGGGGCAAGATTAACCTGGAGGCCCCCCCCCCCCAATCAAAAAGCGGCTAAGGGGACCCTTTGTTGCAGTCAAATTTCACCCCAGGTGCCCTGAGCTTGCTACCCCCAAGATCACATCCAACATAACTGTGCCCTCGGGGCCCCTGCAACGTCTTCGGCAGAGTATCGCCTTTCCCGGCAGGCATGCTCCTCTGTCATTCCTTCATTGCTCCATTTCAGGGTCCCGGGGAACACAGGTAAGTTGAGGGGAAGGACACCTTGGACACGAAGCAGGTGGTTTCTTATTTACGCTCTCCTCAGGACTCTGCATAGGAAAGGAGGTAGGGAGGAGCTCGGGGGGGGGGGGGGGGGAGAGTGAGCCACCTTTCTATCATGAGGCGCCTGTAGGCATGTGCCTACAGTGACTTATGGTAAATCCGGGCCTGAGAAGTGGAGAGTGGACAACAGCTGCACTAGGCATGATCAACAACAGAAAGGATCCGCAGGCTGCAGTGAGGTAGAAAAAGCCGGTATTGTTTATTCAAAGAAAAATGACAAATACAGCCACAGGAACAACTGATGCATATCAGGCTCAGAATCCGCCCTTTAGTCATAGTTACTCAGTTATAGTGTAACTATGACTAAGAGTGGATTCTGAGCCCAATACGAGTCAGTTGATCCTTCGGATGTATTTGTCATTTTTTCTGTGGAATTTTTGAATGAACAATACCGGCTTTTTCTACGTCATTGCAGCCTGCGGATCCTTTCTATTGTTTTAGATGGCTTGGCTGAGCAGATCCTGCCACAGTGGGTATGTGTCTGTGGGGGTTTAAGAGCATTTAGGCCCAGAGCCGGGACAAGGTCTTCCCGCACCCAAGGCTGAGACACCAAAGTGATTGGCTAATCACTGACCAATTTTACCATCTCCATGTAGCGTAAGGGTCGACAGATATTGAATACTCTGAGCAGATGTGTAGCTAAGCTCTCATGCCAGGGCCGGGCCGAGGCAGAGGCTAGAGAGGCTCCAGCCTCAGGGCGCAGTGTAGGAGGGGGCGCACAACTCACTCAGCTGTCATTCCCCTATTGTGTTTGAAGCAGAGAGAAATAAGAAAAGGGGATACATGACAGTGACTGCAAGCCAGATAACTAGAGATGAATGTGTTGGGGGCCCAGGGGCGCCTCTTAGTCTAATAGCAATCAGTGTGTGACGGCTGGGGTGGGAGGGATGGAGGGGCGCACTTTGGTGTGTCAGCCTTGGGTGTCTCATGTCTCTGTCTCATGCTGCATGGAGGTGCTAACATTGGTCAGTGATTGGACAATCATAATTGAAAGTGTGTAACCGACTTTAATAGGCGTAAAGCCTTGTAAACACTTCCAATTATGACAGGCCAATCAATGCCCATGTTAGCACCTCCATGTAGTATGAGAGCTAACAGATATTGAATACTATGAGCAGATTGTGTTGGTAAAACTGGTCAGTAATTGGCCAATCATAATTGTGTGTACCAGGCTTTACTCTTGTAATTTGCAACATTCTACTAGGGTTATCCTAGTAGCCTGAATTTTGGTATAGTGCTCCTTTAAAGGATACCCGAAATGACATGTGACATGATGAGATAGACATGTGTATGTACAATGCTTAGCACACAAATAACTATGCTGTGTTCCTTTTTTTCTTTCTCTGCCTGAAAGAGTTAAATATCAGGTATGTAAGTGGCTGACTCAGTCCTGACTACAGTGTGACCCTCACTGATAAGAAATTCCAACTATAAAACACTTTCCTAGCAGAAAATGGCTTCTGGGAGCAAGAAAGATGTAAAAAGGGGAATTTCTTATCACTGAGGGTCACACTGTAGTCACTTCCTGTCTGAGTCAGGACTGAGTCAGTCACTTACATACCTGATATTTAACTCTTTCAGACAGAGAAAGAAAAAAAGGAACACAGCATAGTTATTTGTGTGCTAGGCACTGTACATACCCATGTCTATCTCACCATGTCACATGTCACTTCGGGTATCCTTTAACGGTGCGTACACACATCCAATTTTGATTGGCCAATGTTATCACTTCCTTGTAGTATGAGAGCTTACCTACGCAATCTGTTCATAGTATTTGAAATTTGTTGGCCCTCTTACTACATAGCAGTGGTAAAATTGGTCAGTGATTGGCCAATCAAAATTGGATGTGTTTTTGCATCCTAAAACTTGGGGCAAGGAAAGATTTTACAATGGGCAAACACTGACTGATTTATAAATGA